>NC_061536.1:6842500-7142500 GCF_022379125.1 Scophthalmus maximus | reverse complement strand
CACATGCACACGCAAACTCAGACACACACACACATTCACAAACATTCACAACCCAAGTCTCATCTTCACTGCCATGGTTTACTGACCTAGTTATATTCCTGCACCTCTTTTTATGTCCCACATTCGATTTAGGTTTGCATGAAGACCGTCTGTGTATTCACTAGTGACTGCTGTGTCGAGACTAGTCCCAGAAATAGTTTTTTTCAGATTGAAGTAGAGTAGAGCAGGTCATAATTTTGTATGTATGATTTATTTTTGCCCTGCAATTCTCCCCACTTGTTTTACACATGAACAGATTAGTCAGCATCTCATGAAGTCATAAATGAAAAAAAAAATAGGCATATTCATCTTCTATGACCACTCTCACTGGTACAATGTAAACATGAGTGTGAACAGTGTGGTTTTCTTTTAAATGATCTGGAAAGTCATGCTTTAATGATTTCAAACATTACCATTCTATAAATTTAGTAGCCTCCACATGTTACGAAATAATTTTCAGTGATAAAACTGGAACCAGAAAACTGAGCTCAATATGCATCTCATGTCAGCTCATCTCATTAATGCTTACACAAGGTTTTCATGGCAACTCTGCTAGTTGTTCGTGTGTGAGTAAAAAAAGAAAAAAAAAAGAAATTCAAACTTCTGAAGCACTACAAAAGTGTGGGTCGTTTGTGTGTGTGGTTGGATCAGAAGTTGAGTTCCCCTCTTAGACAGACTTCTTAACTTAATTTCTGTGTTCTCTCCCCCTTCTTCTCCGTCCCTCTTTTCTTCTCCTCTTTCTTTCTCTCACTCTTTCTACTGAACCCAACTTTTGGCAGCTCTTAGAATATCTTCTCTCTGTTGTCTCAGCCAAGACACACATTCAAACACTCAGCTGCTGCTGCTTGTTTTGTTTTGACTTAATGAATTCCGTGTGTGTGTGTGTGTGTGTGTGTGTGTGTGTGTGTGTGTGTGTGTGTGTGTGTGTGTGTGTGTGTGTGTGTGTGTGTGTGTGTGTGTGTGTGTGTGTGTGTGTGTGTGTGTGTGTGTGTGTGTGTGTGTGTGTGTGTGTGTGTGTGTGTGTGTGTGTGTGTGTGTGTGTGTGCGCTCTTGTCTTTAGCGTAACCAATGACTTTTCAGTAATGCATAATCACCATTTCCATTAATGGGGGATTATAAGCGTGTGTGCGCGGCCTGCACGCACACACTGCAAGTGTGTTTTAACAGAGGGTCATGGTGTGTGTATTGATTTGCTTTAGGTGGTATTGCAAGAGGAAGCCTATATGCAGTACAACACAAAACTGTGCTACTTACACCTAATTATTAAATGACTACAAAGTGGAGGTCTCGCATTAGCCAACTCATAGACATACATGGACGTTAGACTTGGCGAAGTAGAAAGCTGGACAAATGGTCCAATGTGAGCCAGTAAATGAGACCAGCTTTTTTGGTTGTGCCATAAAAGGGAGGCTCAGTTCAGTACAGTTTAAAAGGTCTCTCTCTTTCTCTGAGTTCTTCTGGCTCCTTCTTTCTCCTTCAGTCTGTCAGTGACTCTCCCCCCCTGCATGTCAGAGTATCAGTCTCCAAAATCTTCTCTAAACTCTCCCCGCATTGTCGCCGGCTCGCTGCGGCAAAAGCCTCCTGCTCGGCTGAAATGGAAGGGTGAAGGAGTGTTAGCCGTCTGCCACGGTGCATAGTGTCACTCAGCGCACAAATTCCCCCCCATAATCGCTTTCAAATACAAGTGTTGGCGCTGTGATTGTAGAGATTAGCCATGTTACAACTTGTTTGCATGGTGCTTTTAATGGCACAATACAAAAGGAAATTCTTAATGCTTCAAGGGATTTTTGCTGTACAATGTTAGAATACATGTTGTTAGCCTAGGGCAAGTCATATCTCACTCAATATTAATATATTGCTCAATATCACAGATATGACTCGAGGGGCAATCGCTGTGACTCTGTCCATAGACCATAGGATCTGACAATGAAGAATTCAAGAAATCCTTATCTGATTGGTTTCTGTAGATTTAAACCAGAGTATGGTTTCATAAGAATATCACATTTTTTAGATGATACCTTTAAACGCGAATATGTCAAGTTATGTGTCCCAGTTGAAGCTAATCCTGCGGTGTATCTTAAAGACAGCTCAGCTGGTGGTTATGTGTGAAAGGGGAAAAACAGTGTAGCAAGAGTTGCTTCACTGCACAGTGTAGTGACCCGAGAAAAGGGTCAGTCTTGTCGACCCAACCTGGGAATCTTCAGTAGATTGGAAACAAAGAAGAGGGATTGATCCGTTAGGGAGTGAGTGTGAGCCTAGATGTAGCCTACATATGTACCTCAGTGTCTTTCATATTTGACTGCTTGGTTGTTGTGATCGCTGCTCCATTGGATCCCGAGACACTTTCAACAAGAAGTCATGACATTGTCCGAAAAATCAGGAATCCAAAATAGTAGAAAAATGTAGAAAAACTATGTTTACCACTCAGTTGACACATTTCTTAATTTACTTGAAATACTGCATACTATTAATCACTAAACGTTTATTTAGGCCTCAGACCCCTGTGTCTCCGTGATGCTCCCCATATGAGACCCGGGCTTAATTAGACTGATTGCTAAACGCAAACGGCACCACCTCTGATGTTTATCGACCTAACCTGGCTGTGGTCAGCCATTCCCATGGGTGATTTAAGGTGGACTGCACGGTCAGAGGTCAGATGGTTTGAGTTTCACGTGTGTGGTGACAGGGGGATGGCTGGGTGGGGTAGCAAATAGCCCTGAGCAGTGGACCTTAACTGCTAACAAACCCCTCATTTAAGTGTTGTGGTATTTTCCACCCCTCTTTGTGGAGATCCAAGTCCTGTGCAATATATTTTTCCAGCCATGGGAATTATCACAAATTCAAAACCTCCTGCTACATTTGGTGATTTTAAATTATTTTGGAGACATTTAGCTTAAGTGCAGTTTCACTCTTGTACATTAGCATTTTTAAAGGTGACAAAGGGGACAATTGGTGACTTCCACCTGACCTAATATAGCATTTATATATTCACAGAAATACAGCTAGGCTTGATCTATTGTCAAGATGTCTTTTCTCTCCACATCTGCCTATCAGGCCATCTCCCCCTCTCTTTGTTTCATTCAAAAAAAAATGTGGTCGGGTGCGTAGCCAAGGTTAAATTTAAATAGGCTCTGCTCTATCTTTTATCTCAAATGAATATCAGCCTCATTGTGACTGCTTGAAGCATATAGCTGTCACAGCAGAACTTGGACAAACACTATCACACCTCTGAATAGCAGAGTCACATTTTTCTTGATGTCAAAGCCAAGCAATTCATCAATAAAAGCCATATGCTGACAAAATATACTTTAGTATAAACATCACTTTCATGGTTATTAAAGCCTTTCATAGTGAACTACTGTGTGTACGTCCAATAAAACAAGTGGACTTGGTCTCTGCATACGTATTTGTCCTCTTAGGGGCCTTGACTCGCTGACTAATGATTGTTTATTTGTGTCTAGCGTGCATATATTTTCCCTGCACATGTTCAGTGTATATTTAACTCTGGCCTGCGTATGGGGCTGATTACATATGTGAAGGTCAAAGGGTCAGCGGGTCAGTTCGCTGCGGGAACATACCTCTCTTCTAAATGCACAGAGACAGAAAAGCAATAAACACATTGAGTGAAGTGAGCGTTCACTTACGACTGTTTGTACTGCAGGGTTTTGTGTTGGGAAACTAGTTGTGTAAAAAAAAGAAAAAGAGGTGCACTTTTAAACCTGGTCGTTGCTCCATACAGAGTCAGATGTCTGTCAAATGCAATACAAGAACAGTTTTCTTTTTTCCTGCTAAAACATAGTAACCTTCGAGCTTGCTGTCTTTCATACACATGATGTCAATTACAGAGTGATCGTTGCTTTCAACATCACATTTTGAAGACTGAAAAATCTTATGGGCTTAAGAAATTGTGCAAACACGTAATTTTTTTTCTCATTCGTGTGCTGATGGATTTGATATGAACAGACTGCCAGACACACACACACACGCACGCACGCACGCACGCACGCACGCATACACACACGCATAAATAAATATAGACAGACGAGTACGTGGAGACATTGATCAAACACATACACTGTGTTGTGAAGAATAATCTCATAAACATTCAAGCACATTTCATTTTTATCTACACAAACATGTACATTTAGGTCGCTCTAAGGAAATACACATGCACGTTTAGAAAGACAAACACACATACGCAAACGCGCACACACGCATGCATACACACTCACTTAGATGGAGCCAGATGCAGTGAGGTAGTCTTTTATGAGGACCATGTGGGCCATCTGGAGCCAATTAACACAGTCCCGGAGGAACAGACTCTGGATCAGTGCTCTTCGCCTCACACAATAACCTTTATCATGGGAAGGAACACAAAGTCTGACTTGAGCCCAGCCCCATGCCAACATCTCTCAAAGCTCGGACACGCTTGTAGTCATGCTCGAGGCTCTGCTGGATTCACATGTGCCACATTTCTGCAAAAGGCAGAAAAAGAAGTAGCCAGATTTTTGAATGTCTGACATAGCTCAGGGATTACTTGGATGCATTTGCTGAATCCCTGGTACAGTTCAGATTACTGAAACACACAATTATACAAACATATTTGTTTGTGTTTAAGTATTGCCTTTTCCTGTCAGTCTACTGCGATGGTATACAGTGCAATACAAATGCAGAGAACAGGTGAATTATTCAACTGTTGCAATTATGTCTAGTTTTGAATGACATTAAGACATGCGGTTATTTATCCAACTAATAGTTAATTTTTGACATCGTTGGTGACCACCTGAATACCAAAGAACTTAACCGTATTAAGAATGCAGAGAGCTATTAGTCAGGGCCTGACACATTCACACAAATCAACACAGGGTCGACTAGCTCACGTTCGTCTCGGAAGGCTGAGAGAACATATCAGGTTTCAGTGGTACAGCAAATTTCTGAAACCAAACCACACGGTGACACTTAACAGCCAAGAAACCAGGCATCGTCTACTATGGACGCCGTGTACAGTGTGACCCCTGCACCAGAGACACACAGTCATTAAAAGGCCTTTTGACATTAAGCTGCTCGCTCATTCATCGTCTAAACCCATTCAGTAGCTCATTGGGAAATTCAAAGGATTAGTTCCAATGCTATATTAAGTAAAAAAAAATAGCAAAACCACTTGGTAAATATAGAATCTTGGTTTAAATGTCAATGTAATCGAAGAATTGGCTTCACATTTAATTACAACTGAAGTATCAGGCTGCAGGTCAAAGGTTAGGATCAGAAACATCAGGTGGAGCAAGACGGATTATTCAAATTGATTAAAACATCTTTTACATGCTGTTGAGTTCAAGTCTCAACAGTGTTTCTGTCTCTGTGCAGCCCCCTCGGCTGCACTCCATTATTATATATTGCTTGTGATTGCACAATTTGGATCAACATTTGATATACGTAAATTGATTGAAAGATGCTGATATGCTGAGTCAGCAGCGAAGTCAATAAATCAAACATGCATGGGCAGACGCTTTTACAACAATCAGCCCTGCTTAATTGCCATTGAAAGAATTTTCCTATTATGACTGTAATACAATAATTATAAGTATTTTATGCACAAATGAATTGGCGTGCTGTTTAATAAATCAGCTGTTGTCAGCTGTATATATACACACACACACACACACACACACACACAAATAAACACAAATAAACAAATGTGCTTAGTCATCTAGTTTGCTGCCGATGTGTTCTGACGGACACTAAACTGGTTTATGGAGCCAGTCGGGGAGGAGGTTTCTGTTTGTGATGCTTTTCTCCTACATTGAAGGTTTATTGAGTTATTGACCGAGTGCAAAGGAGAATTTATGTTCTTTACTGGCTTCCCTCCACTGGCTGGGGGTCAACATCCCTGGAGCTTGTGGGGATTGCAGGCAGTGTCTTGCTCATTGACATTTCAGAATGCTTACGAACGTTCTTCGTCAGATAAATCGAGATGACCACATGGAGAAGGCCTGCTTTCGCACCGGTTCCCAAAGTGTTGATAAGATGGAAACTGAAGGAGAGGGTTAGACGTAGCACTGGAGAGAGTACAGAATGTACAATATCTTAGGTGTAGCTCATCTTTCTCTCGTCCCTATCCCGATGTCTCTTCCATCTTCGGCTCCACCCCATTTTTAATCCTAACTTCACTTTACATGTTTGAGGGGAATCACAAATTGCCCTTTATCCTCGTCCTACACTCAAATTTTTCCTCTTCCTTTCCCCGGACTGCTGGCTGACGAGATTGTCAGATTTTCTCACTCTGTCTCTCTCAGAGATAATCGATGCTCTCGCAGCTACAGTGGCATGTGTAATATTAGACATTAGATCAGCTCTTTGAAGGGTAGATGGCTGGGGGGGTAGCAGTTAAGGGATGGAGGGAGGAAGGGATGGATGAAAGGTGGATTAGAAAGGGATGAATGTGGACATCCTGTTGTAATCTCTTTGCTTTTGTTCTGCCGCTGTTGGATATCGGCTCCTTCCTTTTCTCTCCCCGTGTCTCTACAGCTCTCCTCTCATTCTGTTTCAATCAGGGCAATCACTTTAATTTTAACTTACGTAAGCCTCGCTCTCCTGCCTATGGAACCGAAACCAAAACGTATTCTATAGCTGAACACACACGGGAACATGGTGTTCCCTGGCTCACACACACATGCACACAGGCAGCCCTCCTCAGGCCAGACGGAGGGTAAACCAGAGGCTCATGTTACCCTCGGCCTGTAGCCCGGTGGCAGCGCTTACAAAAACAGTCATGTCACTGCAAATTGTTTCCACGCTGATGTCTCAATATTTACCTTGTTCTTGGGATTTCTGAAATGTCGGTGTGTTTGTATGTTTCTGCCCTTCTCTTTCTTTTGTTTGTCTCCTCTTAAAACGAAAAAGATGTGGCTCAGCGATGATATAAGATCTTTAGAGATGACCGACAATGTCAGAGGGAGTCTTACTATAATTGGTTTCATTTCCTTGCATCTTTAATAGAAGGTTACAACACTAATTCTGTCTTGCCACCTGAGAACTATTAAAAAAGAAAGTGATGCCTGTTATCTTTAAGATAAAAAACTTATTTATTACTGTTCATTACTGAAGTTGTAGTTTCTCATAACGTGAGGCGCTACGGTTTTAATCATCTGTTCCCCTGCCTGTTGGTTTCGCAAGACTGAAGCAGAACTGTTTTTCTTCTTTACATCTATATTAACCATGACTCTGTTGTTGGCATGTGAAAGAGGATGACAACTGAAAATGCATAATGAAAAGAATTTAGTCCAATTACAAGAGAATTGCCCCACAACTAGAAATGTATTTATCAGTGTTTTAGAGTTTGGGAAAGGCCCCATCTCCCGTGTTAGTTAATAGGTAACAGATAACAGGAGGATTGTCCCCGGAAAAGCTGAGGCTCTGCTGAAGAGGCTCTCGGTGGCTGTCTAGACAGGATGTAGTAAGCACATTGCTTTATTAGCTCATCTCTCTCTCTGTGCCCATTCTTTTACACAGTTGCTCGTGCTTTATTACCAATACTCTTTTCTTGTGAGTGAATCAGTTATCCCCCTCCGTCTCTCTGTCTTTAAGCAGTTAAATTGGATCCTATTCATCTAAGGCTGAAGCAATAAAACGATCCAGGGTTTTGTTTTACCACGCAGGGTTTTATGGAGAGGCCCGTCTCCCCTCTCTGCTCACTGCGTAGAAAGTGTCCATTGCACAGTTTTAGTCTGCGACCCTTCCTCCGCTGCGATACTAAATTGCAGATGATTTAATTCACGGGATTTCATTCGAGCTAGCACAGCAGCAGCTGCACACCACTGTAAATACAGGTGCTCACACATGGTCATCGTGACGTCTACGTTAAGTCAGTGCCGTGCACTGAAGAATTGTATTAATATAAAATTGTTTATTTTTATGACTGTGCAGGGAGGAGGAGGAGGTGTGGTGTAGGGGTTTTGTGTGTATAACAAATAACTGTCCTTTTCAAGGCTCGTTTAAGTCTTCAAGCTGGCATGCACTTGTACAGTAAACAAACTGACACTGAATGCTTTTCTGTCTTCAGGCTATTTATGCATTGAAGAGACACAGGTGAAAGAAAGAAATAATTCCATCATGGAGGGAAATGAACAAGGAGGATTACACTTGAATATAAAAGCGAGGTTGGCTAGACAGTGAGGGAAAATGCGTGACTTGATGAATATCAGTTGTCGAAGGGTTCTCAGCGCTACATGTCTGAACATATTTGTTTAAGCTAAGTGGTGGAAGATAATGAAGTTGATCTTGGCTTGGTTGTGCAGAACAAATTTTTGTATACATATCATAAAACAGTTAATAAATTGCGTACATTATAGATTTAAGTCCAAATTAAGAAGACTATAGTTTTAATTCTCTGCTCTTGCTTTGACTTGGATTCAACTTTTTTAAAATTGTAATTCTCCCATATTAAGCTTATAAAACCATTGCACATATGCATATATGTCATCCATCAATCTCATTCCTCTAATCTGGGATCAGGTAGCGGAGGCAGTCGGCTGAGCAGGGTGTCCCAGACACTCCTCGCCCCCGCCATGCTTTTTTACTATATGTAGCCTGTATGCCAACATATATATATAGAAGCGCAGAGAATGATGAAATGGATACAGTGGCACGTTTGCGGTTAAACTTAACTCACATGATTCTCTCTGCGTGTGTGTGTTTGCGTGTGTCTTTCTTTCTCTCACCGCTTCCACTTCTTCGCGTACCTTCTTCGACTCACTCTTTCTCTCCCAGTCTTCTAGTCATGCAAGCCTTGCCGCTCTCAACTTCTCCTTTGTACAACAGCCTCCCACTGACCTCCTCTCTCCCTCTCTCTCTCTGCATCTCTTCATGTCTCTTTGTGGCGTCTGCCCCATCCAGCTCCGCACTCCTCCGTCAGTATTCCCTGCGTCCTCCATCCCCAGTGGTCGCAGCTGAAACAGAGTTCAATAATGGTGTGCGTGCCGAACAAGAAAGTAAAAGTTTGTTGAGCAAAGCCTTGAAACTGGGCAGGCAAGAGCGTAGCTGTGTGTGTGTGTGTGTGTGTGTGTGTGTGTGTGTGTGTGTGTGTGTGTGTGTGTGTGTGTGTGTGTGTGTGTGTGTGTGTGTGTGTGTGTGTGTGTGTGTGTGTGTGTGTGTGTGTGTGTGTGTGTGCGCACGTGTGTGTGTGTGTGTGCGTGCACGTGTGTGTGCACGTGTGTACGTGTGTACGTGTTCACGGTCTCTTTCAGTCAGGCAACAGCGAAAGGCCGGCCGAGCAGACATAATGCGCGTGTGTGAAATGAAGAGGGGTGCGCTCTACCTCTCACACCTCTCTCACCCTTTGCTCTTGTCTGCTGAGCTGTTTATCACACTTTTCTTCTGTAACTTGTCTTGAATGTGTCTTGATTTTCATTGGTTCATTTCCTCAGTTTTTGATTTATTTTTTTCCCATCGTCTCTTTTCACCAGCCCTTCTGCCCCCTCTGTCTTTGCTTTGTCTCATTCTCTTTCAGCTCTTCCTCTCTTAAACTCACCACCCTGTACTACTGGACCCTTGATCTAAAGTGGCTGGCAACTGGAGCAACTCAGCTTTTCATTGTATTATTACTTTTCCCTTTTTCACCCTATTTCTTTCTTCCTCTTAATTTCCAAAAAACATCCCAGCCTCGCATGAAGTGGCACCCGCCCTATTGTTTTTCTTTTTCCTCTTGAACAGTTATGCTCTTTGTTCCGTAATACTAGAGGAAAAACAGTTCTGCCTGTACACACCTATTGAAGTAGGTTGGCTGCTTTTATATACCTTGTATTCAGAAAGATTAGTGATTAAACTATTCACTGTCACATTTGTGTGAGGACTCAATGTCTGTATTTTGTGTGCGGCGGTTAAAAAATCCTTTAAATGATGACGATGATTGAGGATAATTTCGTGTTAGTATGCACAAAATCAAAGCTTTCAGATTTGTGTAAATGCAGATCGTTTTTGTGCACTATTGAATTCCAGCTTAAAAAAATGACTGTTGAAGTGTTTGACTATAAACAAACTGTGCATGTGTGTTCAGTTTTTTTCACACCTTGCGTCCAAATGTAGCCAAATGTGTGCAATCATCTCTCAATTTCTCCCATATTGAGCGTACACCCATGTCACGGCAGGAAATTCACACGTTTTGACACCACACTGTTCTCCGATTGAAGTGTAATCGAGCGCTGCACCTTTCAGTGGCTGCGCCAAATCCATTGTGGGTGTTCTCCAGACATGATCCTATCTTCCCTTACTCCAACCCTGTCCGCGGCAAATTGACAAATAATACCAGGATATCACATTGCGTCTGTCACTGCTCCTCAACGTTTGGAGCGCCACACACACACACACACACACACACACACACACACACACACACACACACACACACACACACACCAACCAACCACTGATCGATTGAGCCCAATCACTGGTTCATGCTGTGGCCCCTGAGAAGTCTTATACTTTTCATTGGTTTGTGTTTGAGCATGCATGTGTGTACATGTCAAGGGTGTGTGAGAGTGAATTGCGTGTGTTTGTGAGGGAGGCAGACTGTGACAAGTGCATCCATCGCTTTCTCTCAGGCATCTACTTCTTTGATATTCTCCCCTGTCCCTCGCCTGCGCTGCCGCACGTCGTATAGTGAGAGAGAAAGGAGACGAGCGGGGTGAAAAATGAGAGCGAATTCCCAAAGGCTTTGTGGACGTCACAAGAAAGCAGGAACAACAGGGAGATAGAGGGAGAGAGGGGGCAATAAGATGGACGAAAGAGACAGGAGTTCTGGAGAAAAGATGAAGAGAGGCCGAAATGAAGGGAGAGTAAACCTCTTAAAGTTGTTCTCCTGCCCTGCGAGGTTGTTTTGGCAGACAGTTCCTGTTTATTTGGTTATTATTAGCTGCCAATCACAGCTCTGCCTTATAAACAGCTTAATTATCTCTCACTAGAGCTCAACTGGAGTAAAACGGCAACTGCTACACGTGTGTGTGTATATATACATCTGTGACTGTGCTTATTTAAATTTTTGGTGTTACATACTCATGTCAATGTTAGCGTTAATTGCAAACCCACACACTCACTCCATAACCATGTGAGTCGACCAGTGTGTGGGCGCCTGCGCATCCAAGTGATGGTGGCGTGCTCACACCCGAGCCATTCTCCACTGCAGGGTAATTGTTTCAGCAATCACTCTACAGTAGACAACAGACACGGGGGCCACAGGAAGAGGAGATGAACCGTCTATGTGCATGCGTGTGTGTGTGTGTGTGTGTGTGTGTAAAAGTGCATGAGTGTGATTTTAATCGGCCTGCTTTCACTGAAATGTACAGGGGTAAATGCACTATTTACACAGTCAATGCTGAGTGTCTCGGCTTCAGGCTTCTCGTTTTTTTTCTGTGCTGTTTTATTCCCGTGTTTGTTGTGAAGCACTTTGTAAATTTGTTTAGATAAGTGCTATAGAAATAACGTTTTATTGCTGTTAAATTAAATGATGCCTCATACAAAATACCAGATACACAAAATCTGTACAAATAAGTCCATATTGCCTATTTTCATGTGAACATAGAACATACAATCTGATGAACTGTATCACGCTATGAATTATCTCAAACAGTCATGGCAGTCTTGTCTTGTCCGCCCTCTCCTGTCAGTTGAACGCTGGTATGCTCAACCGTAATTAAACATGACACATCATATTGTTCACACTCTCCCTCCTTGTGGTTTTCTTCCTCTCAGACCTCGGCTCCAGGCCCAGCGGAAGTTTGCCCAGTCGCAGCCCAACTCGCCCAGCACCACCCCCGTCAAGGTGGCCGACCCCGTCAGCCTGAATGCCGGCCTGGTGGCCACCGTGGCGTCCTCGTCACTCTCGCTGCTCTCCTCTTCGTCCCTGTCCGCCTCCATTCAGGACCTGTCCAGGCGCAAGCCCAAGACGGAGGACTTCCTCACCTTCCTCTGCCTCAGAGGTAAGACACGGCAGAGCGGAGCAGATGGAGACATAATTGCATGCGCGCTCGCGCCCCAGCGGTAGAGCTGGAGGGATGTTGTTGAACAAGAGAGCAGCAGATAATGCATGTTCTAATGTTCAACGGTTTTATACAGGTCCGATACAGAGGTCTCTGCTCCATATTACCTCTGAGGCTGGACAACATTTTGCTACAGTTAAGCTGTCTATGGATAGCGTCTAATAGCAAGCGTATGAACACATTCAATAACAATAACCGTACGTGCAGCACAGTGCTGACGTTACACTGAGATGGATTTTCTCATGTCAAAATCCAAAACGAAGCCTGAGCGGTGGTTTATTACTTTGCTCTGCATTTTATTTTAAGACATGAACACAAAGATGTACACAAGCAATTCAAGAATACATATAATAACTATTTGTTAGTTTGGGTTTAAATCACCCTCCACCGACCAACTCTCTCTCTCACACACACACACACACACACACACACACACACACACACACACACACAAAACCACACATGCATACTACAGATAACTGTCTACTTGCCCAAGGCTAAGATTATCCTGCGTTTCATCAGCTCACACATCTCCCCCTCCTACCTTTCAACAACTATCTGTCTCTTTAACACCCTGCCTATCACCTTCTACCGCAGCAGCTGTTAATGCACAGAGCACCCGCGCAGTCACACACACCCTGCACTAAAAACACTTACTCAGGTCCATCGACACTATGTAGCACCTTAGATGTCAAATGAACTGGAGAAGCCTTAGCGGAGCAATTAGCAGTTTTTTTTTTTTACAGTTCTGTCGAACTGAAGCTTTGTGTATTGAACAGGGAAGACGTATGTTAAATAACACTTACAAACACAAACAGAAGTCCTGTTCTCTTTTCCTCTGAAGTTGATGTAGTATTCATGTTCCTTGTGATCAATGCTTTGCTGGTCATCAAGCAGGGACGGTTAGTCCGCTGCCAAAAGTTTCAGTTCTGCTACACCTCTTGAGTTCTGCTCCCATGATTTGCTTCAAGATAAGAGGTCCCTGAACCTTCCCACATTGAAATCTGTATTAGAATAAAAGAAAAGTCAAGCTCTGATAAAACTGTTTGAAAACAGATAGATTTTAGAGTGTTACAGTTGCAATAATAACCGCTAAAGTGCTTTTTAATCTGTGTTGCAGAAATAATGAAGAGATTCATATTTGACGTTATCCTTTGTTGAACATCCCGCTCACCTTTCTAAAACATGTCCTCACGACTGGAATTAACTCCACAAAAAACATGGCTTCAGATTCTGTTATCATTATTAACCTCTGCCCATCTTAAGTAGGTTAAAGATTCAGGAGAGGCAGATTTAGATTTTGAGTCTGTTGGGACACGACGGCTATACGTTGCCTCCCTCCCTCCCACCGCGGGATGTCATTTAAACCTTTCAGGGCTCGTTCAGCAACATATAATTGGAGGTTTCTAAAAACTGACTGAAGCCTTCGTTGAGATGGGCTTTGATTTGCATATATAGGCCAGGATGTTACACAGGTTAATGATAAAATGTGCCATATTGTATCATCAACATCATTGAAGTTGAGATTATTCTGAGCTCAAGGTGCTTAACTAACCCCGCCTCTTAAACGTGGGGTGGCAGACAAATGAGGTGCAGGCGGCTGGTGCTCAGACTCAGTTTTGCTGCTTTCTTTCTTTCTAATTCAGGAGGCGAACGCTGCTTTTTGCAAACCGAACCCTAGTCCTTGTGCGTGTAAGATCAGCTGTACACTACTGTGCGTTTAATGATCATTTTAGAGCTAGGCTGCTAAGCTAATGATTGGACTGTGTTCCCACTGGGCTTTTTCCACTCTGCTGCACCCTGCTTGACTGCTGTATTTATAGACCCACTTTAGCTCTTTGGTCATATATGCATGTGTGCGTGTGTGTGTCTCGTATCCATGCTGAGGATGGCATTTCCCTGTTCGTGTTTTTACCCCTTGGCCTCTTATATGACCCATATACTTGGACCTTTACCAAGACAGGGACATGGGAGAATGTCAGGAGAGCCCTTGAGGTTGTGTGTCAGTGAGTGTGTATCTGCGTGTGTATTCAAGCGCGTGCCTTTGCAAAAAAATCCATGCTGACCCACTGATGTTGCCTGAGTGTGCGTATTGGTGTGCTCCTGTGCACCTGCGCAGACTCTGCATCTGGGGTATGTGACGCGGCACAGTCTGTGAGGATGTGCGCGTGTGTGTGTGTGTGCGTGCATGTGCGCGTGTGTGCGTGTGTGTGTGTGTGTGTGTGTGTGTGTGTGTGTGTGTAACCCTGGTTAATCTTTTCAAAGGGGCTCAAGTCTTTGATATTGTCTGACATCCCCCAAATCCCCTTTAAGATTCTGATACATGGCCTCACACATTAGGCTCCTTCAAGTCCCCTCCCCAAATTCCTCTGGATGGTTTTGAAATTCTCTTTCTTTCAATTTGATTTTGACTTATTTTTCAATGTGGCATACGGCAACATTTCTACCCTGAAACCCTAACGGTGGTGATTTCTGGGTTTTGTCCCAGGTCAAACGTTCACTATGTGTAAACACATATTCGCACACCCCTGACACACCCACTGCAGTATTTGCTTATCTTATCTGGTAAACAGTACACATCCACCCCAAAGGCTTCTGTCATCACTCACTCTGACATCTACATAAAAGTGGCTAAAACAAAAAACAAAAAAGGATTTGAAGCAACAAGGGGATCAACAAAAAAAGAAACAAAAGCGGGCCTCTTGTGTTTCTCGGTGTAATGAACTGAGAGTCCCAACTAACTTCCCCATCATTCTTCACGGCGCTTCTGCGTCCAATTAATCTTGTAATTGATGGCATTTTATTCATTTGGGAAGTCCAAATGAAAATGTATCTGCTGGCTGCTGGTGGTAGTATCGTTCCTGTATATGAGGAAAAGTTGTTTTTAATTCCTCCAGGGGGGGAGCAGGGGTGCCGATTTATTCTGATGCAACGTGGGAGTAACCGGAAAGAGAAGTGGAAAAAACTGATTTCTGTCTGTATAGAAGGATGCACATAGATGCTCACCACCCACACTGTCTCTGGCCTATAATCTGTATTTATCTCACTGCTGATCTCTTTGTCCTGCACACACACACACACACGCATGCATACAGTGCTCAGTCCCTGCCTGCGTGTTCAGAATGGTGTTTATGTGTGGTCCAGGCCTGTAGTTGGGCTGTTTATATCCATGGAGAAAGCCATTTGGGTGGTAGCCAGACAGTCTGCCTCTGGCCCCGTCTGCCTCTGGTGACCTAGAGGGTGTAGTGCTGCTGCTGGCAGGGCGAGGGCAGTACTGAGGAGCCGAATGAAGCAGTGTGATAAATTCAGATTGAAGCGCTCAATAGGTGCCTGCTCGGCCTCGTCGTATTCATTCAGGGGTTATATTTCAAAGTAAGATATCGACTGACTATGTTGATTGCACAAACCCGTTCAGAATTGTTGTCATGGATTCAAACTGCACAAATTATATGGAATTAGTGGATGGTTTTTAAACTTAGTATCTTAAGTATTTATCTTAAATATATTTTACACAGAATATCAGAAAGCTTTGTCTTCCACTTTTTGATTCATGCATTTGGAAAATAAGTCAAGCTTGGTTCTCACTGAGGCAAAAACACACACTCCCATCCCCCCACACACACACCAAGAGAGAGCACACACGCTGACATAGACAAGATAAGAATAGATTAGGGACAAGATAAACAACTGTCTGCACACACTCTCCTGGAAACTGGTCGATTATGTAAGACTCTTTTCCAGGAGTTTCCTATGATTTTTTTGTGCATGTTTTTGCCCTCTGGGCCTTTCATCCATGCCTGCCATACCCAGTGTGGTGCCTCTCTCGCTCTCGCTCTCAGGTTCAGCGAGGGCAGCGTCTCTGCTCTGCTTACATAACCCCAAAGCTCTGACCTAGTGAACCAAAGACCTTGAATTCCCCGTACGTGATCACACGTGTGAGACAAACGAAGAACAAAGGGAATTGTGCTCTGGACCTCTAGCTAGATTTTTTTTTTCATTTGACATTGTTTGATGGTATTTTCATTGGCTAAGTATCTCGCTGAACTATGAACATATTCTCACGCCTGGGAGTAGAATTTCAAGTCCTATTGCTCCTTGTTTATCTCTCAAGTGTGTTGCTTCTGCGACAAGTGAATTTCCCTCGGGCGTAAGGTATTTCTCTCTCCCGCTAATGTATGATTGCAGTTTGATTAAAGCATGGGAACTGTTTGTGCCGAGGTGTGACATTCTTGTCAATGATGATGCCGTGCAGAAATTGGTAGTGCAACAACAACAACCGATTCTGCATTCTCCTCCAGGAGCAGAGCCTCTGTTTGTGGGGTTAATGGTTTTGCTGACATCTAGGAATGTCAATTGGAGATGTAATCCCTAATCCTCTCAGAGTCTCTCTCTCTGTTCCTCCGCTAAGAGACTGATGAAGAGTTTTGGCACAACTCGGCCGTGGGAGATAACTGTTCTTCTCTGAGCCCGAAAAACCTACATTTGTCTGACCTTCCCTTATAACGGCCCGCGCACACATGCGGCATTTCGTTCCAAGTCAGCACGGCCATATGTCCCAGTGACGGCTAAACTCTCTTGATTGGGTATTCAAATTGTTGTCATTGTTTCAGTTCCAGTTAAGGGGACAAAGGAAGGGTAGCCAGAGAATGTGTTTTTGTAATTATGCCCCCCGCCCCATACAAAGCCCGGTTAAAAATGACAATCCTGATAGACTCTTTCAGGCCTAATTATGATTTGTCTTCGGTTGGAATGAGTTGGATGAAATGCAATTGGGGGATTGGGCTCAAGCCCTGTTGGAGATCTTGATAAAGGACCGAGTTGTGTTTTTTCACTATGTGTTAACAGTATGCGGGTTCCTGTGTGAGAGATGAGTTCTGTACATCTCTGGTATCAGCCCCATTAGTACGGCTGCTTCAGTAGCCCGAATGCGAGTGGTTAGTGTCGGACCACTGATCTGTTCGACAGACGGCGCCTGTCTTTTCTTAATCTGTCCAGAATCCTAGACTGTCTTACTGTAGGCATTTTCAAATACATTGCAGGATACAGTTGTGCTGTCATCACATCTGTTTCTGTCTGTTGTCTGGTCATTGTCTGAACATTTCGGCTTCTTTCTACCATTCTGTATTTTCTCTGTCTCCAATCTCCCTTCTCACTTTCACAATTTGTTGAATTTGTCTTCCTCTTTCAATTTTTCGTCCTTGTGAATACTTGTCTGTCTATACTTCTGAGGACCTCGTAATTAATTAATTTGATACCAAACCCCAAACCTTGCCCTAGATAAAAGAACTGTAAAGGTACACACACGCATCCCCACTTCCCTGCACCCGCAAATAAACACACACCTCTCCCTCCATTTCTGCCCCACGGTGCCCCGAAGGTCTGTTTGCCATTTGCCCGCTGACCCCTGTTCAGGGCAGTAAATTACAGCCATTTAGCTAATGATGCGAGTCATTAGAATCTGATTGGGCCAGTGTGTGTGTGCCGTCTTTGTGTTTGTTTGGTCTAAGAGAGGGGTGTTTGCTCTGTCGCCAAGACAAACGAGGTGTCTCTGCCCTGTGATTTCGCATCTTTAGGTGCATGGAACAGCAGGGGCACGTTCAACTGTGGCGGCCAGCCACAATCAAATTTGTCCTGCCACAGTTTCATAATGAACCCAAATTTTTTTGTTGCACTTCTCATAATATCATAAAAGAGATCTATAGTGTTTTCTGCCGTTACTTCATTGTAGAGTTGCTCGTGGCATCATCAATTTGCTCGGTCCACTCTCACCACACCGGTGGGCCGTCAGAAAATCCATAAAGTCTTCGCTGTCCTCGGCAGGGAGGCAGAACTCGCCATAACACTGGTATATGTTTGTTTTTATGTGTATTTTAGAACAACAAAAACACATGCTGACTGTCGCCAGAGATCCCTACTTATCAGTTGCAGCGAGAGAATCTGTCTCTGCCTGCAGAGGAATGACCCCCCCTACCACGTGGGTTGCTGTGGCTATATAAAAGCCCTATTTCACCAGTTTTAAATGGCTACTTCTTGCCCTGCAGACCTCTTTTAGAAGTTAAAGAGAGCAGGTAAAACTCTGGTATTATCCGTTCAGGGAATCTGCTGCCACTACAGATTTTCTCTCGCTCTCTGAGGAGACGTAAGAAACTCACAGAGCTGCTGTGTGAAAACTGTGATCCAAGGTACAACAAGATTTATTGTTACCAGGCTCTGCTTTTTAGTGCTTGGAAAGCTTTTTATTTGAGTATGATCTTTAAACTAAGCTCGCAAAATAAATGTGCAGTGACGTATGTTGACCACAGGTCCCCTGACTGGCCAATAATAGTTGTTGGTGCGCTTTAAAATGAAAATGATTCCACGTTCAAAGATGTAGGTTGTAAGTAGTGTTCTCATCTCAAAAGGAGAAAGTCATTTTTTCAAATCAACATCATTTACAGCAGTGTGTTGGCGCAGATAACCCGGCCTGTATTTTCTGAGGGACTCAGAGGGGATTTCTTATTTTATTCTGCAGTGCAGGCTTTTTAAAAGTAGATTCAGTTCAGTGTTCAATTGTTCTGTTGTCTGTGTGGTTGTGGTTAACAGCAGTTAAGCCTCGCACCACATCTCTCCTTTGTCATTAGACAGCCCAGGCTAAGTCGGGGTGTCATTTAAGTACACTGAGCGTAGCGTCACGCACGCACGCACGCACACACACGCACACGCACGCACACGCACACACATTGCTTGCCATTTCCTGGGGTTTCCCCAGGCAATGGCCAGATCAATGGCCAGAGCAAAAAAAACAAAAAAAAACTTTTGTCCAAATAGAGACCGTTTGAATTTATTCTATATATATATACACATTACTTTGGGGTCCTCATATGTGTTATCTCTATATTTAAATTAGGCCACTTAATAATGCATTGAGTGTGTAAAATCTCCCTCCACAACCAGTGCGTTAATTAAATAATTGGCTCAACTAGTCCTTGATTCACACTGTAAGTATGTGTAGCTTAATGCAGGCTCGCTGAATTCAGTCTGTTTTTCAGAAGCTTAAAATGATTTGAACTGACATATAATCACACATTTCTTCCCCTTAAGGCCCTTTAAACACTGCAGCCCCTAAAAGGGTAATAAAAACCACAGTAGTCGCTCACGCCATCTAATTGATTAAGTCATAAAGTTCTCACAAATTAATAAAATCCAGTGTTTCCTGCTCATAAACAGGCAGATCTAATCAAAGTTATGAAGATTTTGCACAGCCGCACATTCCTGTTAACTATAAACTAACAATCACAAATATAACCATTCGAAATTTACAAATCCCATTCATACAAATTTAAAATTTCATTACATTTTGCAGACTGTTCCAATGTTGTGAGTTGCTCAAAGTCTCTGACACACAGACGTGTGTATACACAAGGCTTCAGTTTTGAGGAAAGGTTTATGACTTTCATTTATCTCTCAGTGATACATGGCTAACAATAAAGAATAAGTAGCATTGCCAATTAGACAGGGCTCATTGTTGCAGTATCACATCTTCCTCATACTGTCTATATCCGCTCTAAGAAATAAGGGAAACATATGTTGTTTGCTGCAAAAACACATGTCAAACCTGAAGACTGAAATATTTATATAAATCCTTTGGCCACCATTTTACAAATATCTGAACTTGAATTCTTTTGAATTCTTATCTTTGCTGACAAGGCGACTCATGTACGGTATATTTTCACATGAGTGAAAGAAAATGCACACACACATGGATGTTGCTACGTGCCAAGACAGTTCGGCGTATTGAGTTTGTCACAAGCTGATTTTCTTTTTGCGGGGAGAGATGGAAGGATTCACCAATGTCTTGATTGAGAAGCACATTTTATCAGTGGCAAAGATGTGCATTGCTGAAAAGATTTGTGTGGTGTTTTTGGAAGCATTTACAACTCTGCCAACGTGTGTTTATGTATAAATACACTGGTGTATAAAGTTTGTTGGGGAATTTGGTCTCTTTTGGACCCTTCTGTACATACATTCAAACATATAGCGCCAGTCACTAGTGCTGCTCTCCACAAGGCTGCCTTAGTTTTATTTTTTTTATTCCTGCATCTGTATGACTGAACCAGCTGTTTGCGCCCTGATTTACGAGTGCAACATTATGAGATTTAATAACGTAGCTCTGGGCTTTATGACCTTTTATGAGAGTGTGTGTGTCTACGTTCGGCTAAGTGAGGTAACATTATTGGCCATCCACTGCCAAACACCATTTACCTCCTTCCAAGCACGTATTGAGCTAGATGTCTCAGAGATGACAATGAAACTGAGTGAGTGCGACAGGAAAAGGAGAGAGCGAGAACATCAGTTTTTTCTTCTCCAACAGAGGCGGAGATTGACAGTAATCCTGTTTTGGAAGAGTGAAAGCGACAGATTTGGGATTAGCTCAGTAGCCAGAGAGTGAGGCGCTTTGGTTCCTTAAGTTACTCTCTTACAGAGTTTGATATTTGAGCATATGTACTGTATATATATATATATATGTCTCAATAAAACTGTCAACATCAAGCGTCTCTGTGGATTGACTGGCTCGTATACTTCCAATGCTCTGGCTCCAGCTCTCCCTACCAGGACATATTGCAAGTGATGCCCTCCCTTTACATCTGCATCAGTGATACTGGGAGAACCAGCACTACTAATACTACAGAAACTGAAAACAGGATAGGGTTAAGGGATAACGGGATAAAAACCAGAAACAAAGTTCCGTGTAAGATTAAAGGAGCTATAGATGTTTAGCCCGATTCAGACAAATTGCAAACATTAAAGTAAAGTAAAGTGCCACGGCTTTGTAAATCATTCTAACATTGTGCATTTTGGTGTGTGTGTGTGAGTGAGTGCAGCGGTGGCACTGTGATGTGCAGAGCAGTTTACAAAGCATCAATAGGCCACCAACTGGGATAATAACAGACGTTGGAAAAAAACAGCATCATAATCACCAGTATACATACAATTCAGTAAATTCTATTTTTAAAAGAACATTTCCTCACTTCATCTGTAATGTCTGAGATTGGATTTAAAAAAGGGATGCATTTTTTTGGTGCCCTGTCTCGGAAAAGGTTTATTCTTTTCAAATAGGAAATTGTCTTGTTTACTTTACCTACAGTAAAGCTGTGTTTTAAAAGACTTGTCTTTTTTTCCCTTCCTTTTCCCTCACTCATCCTTCCTCCCTCTACCTACCTCATGATTATTCATCACCCTCCCCGTGTCCCCGTCTCCCCCTTTCTCCACCTCCCTGCACTCAGGTTCATCGGCCCTGCCCAGCAACATGGCCTACTTCGGGAGCTCCCAGGATGAGGAGGACCTGGAGGACGAGCGGGAGGAAGAGGAGGAGGAGGTGCGGAACGGTGCTGGTATCCACTCTCACGGTGGGGGGAGCAGCCAAGCCTCCGGCTCCTCCTCCTGCCACTCAACACCCCGCAAGGGCAAGCTCCCCACGAGGCAGCCGCTCAATGGGCATGGTAAGGACAGGACAAGAGCTTGGAACGAAGCATGTCATTTTTTTTATCACCAACACATTCCTCCTGTCTCCGCACACTGGACTAAAGCAGCAGGAGCGGAGAAGGACGAAAATAAAAAAGAGGAGGTGCAAGGAAGCTGTGTCAGGCAAGAGGAGGGAAAGGTATGGTCCTCTGGGGGGAGGGAGATAGGGTGAAGAGGGAATAGAGGGCAAAGGAAGAAGAGGAGGAGTGAAGGATGATGCCCTAGCAGAAAAGCAAAAAGCAAAAAAAAAGGAAAATTGAAAGATTTGGATTTCGGAAAATGATTTGGAGGGAGTGAAAGATGGAGAAAAAAGAGGAAGAGAAAACCCCTGGCTGAACAGGAGTATAGAATGAGTGTGTTCCCACATGTGTGTGTGTATGTGAGCAATTTCCTCAGTTTGCACTCTTGTTTTCCACTGCAGAGACAGGGTAAGTCACATGGGATCGCAGAGCAGCTCATCGAGTCTTTCCACCCCAATTAACACTTAGCTAGCTAAGCCCTAACAAGGTGTTTATGCACACACTGCAAGCAACAGCTGTCTGGGGCCCTACGCGCGGACGCGCACACACACACACACACACACACACACACACACCCGCACACACTGCACTGACAGCAGTGTGTCTATGTACACCCCTTGGGGCACATAGACATCCGGATGAATACACACTCTTGCGAACAACATTTAGGAAATTGCATGCATGCAACCGAGCCCGTGCGAACAGACTCGAACACAGTCCCAACACTGTTCCGCCACATCATTAAAACCGGCAACTGGTTTTTAATGTTGTCGCTGTTCAGCGTACAAAAGCAAGTATGCTGCAGAAATGTAAACAGAAAAAAATTACACAAAATTCTAGGAAAAGCTTCAAACTAATTTTATTTGATAAGGTAGAATGTATTACTTTAATTGACGCCAAGGTATTTCTCCCGTGTTCCATTTTTATTCACGGTGGCACATTGTGTGGTCCTGCGTTGAATCTACAGTTTCTCCACTGACGATTAGAGGAACGATTTTAACCTGGAGGCCCCTCCCTCCCTGGCAGACTTTAGAGAAACACAATCCTTCTGTCCAGGCGTTTCCCCCAACAAGGGCTGGATTTCATAGTTCCGCCTTTCCGCCCTCCCCGACTCTCTCCCTCCCTCCTCCGTCTGCACAATCACCGGCAGAAAGGTTCAAAAGGTGAGCGCTTTGCTCAGCTCTTTCCTCTGTCATCCTCGGGTGGAATGTGGAGGAGGAGAGAGACTGGCGGGATTAGGAGGGAAAGACGGAGAGAGGTCCATAGATTTGCTTGCATTGAACTCTTGCGGAACTGTGCTCTACTCTTTGTGTAGTTCACCGGCGAGCGCGTAATTTTTCCCTCCCATCCTCACAAAAAACATGTGTAGCTGCAGCGTGAAACATAATCTGTACTTTTGCACATTTCTGTATAAGGAGCACAAACAGGGAGGACAGTGAAACCGGTTTGAACAAATCCGGGCTTGTTGTGTGCACGAGGACAGCTTATTCTTCCTTCTTATCGCATATACCAACACTCTTTGCAAAGCAGCTTGGCGCCTTCACTGTGATATGCTCAATAAATAGATAAGAGGGAAATAAGAAGATATCCTTTGTAGGGGACAATAAGAGAGGAGGGGGTTAAGGACACAGAAACGGACGTTTGTGTACATAAGCAGGCGTGCACACACACACACACAATCAAGACTGGGTCATTGCTTCATGTTGAGACAGTATTTATACTGTGTTGGATATCAGGCACACACACACACACAATCACACACACCTACACCTACCTTGGTACACTTTGTGGTATTAAGATTGTCAAACGTGACACTTTAATATGCAGCTTGGGTCACTCTCCAGCAGAAGCATGGGTTGGAGGGAGGAGGGAGGGAAAAGCAGTTGAGGAAAAGGGAGAAATATAATTAGCAACAGAGAGAGAAACATTTTATTCTGGGTGGTAAAGAGAGACAGGAAGGGCCCTGGATTGTAGGCCATTCATCAGCGCTCGGGTCTCTCCGCTTCTCTCTCCCTCGGCCATGTGCCATGTTGACATTGCTAAATTAAACAGTTTTTTATTGAGCCCAGTTTCTTGCTTTGCTCACATCTCAAAATGTCATGATTTCTCCCATTTTTCATTGAGCCTGGGGCCCGAGAGACCTGCAGACACTCACATGTTGTTACGAGTGGACACACGCAAACAGCGTAACACACACAAACATGTACTGATGCTCAGAAATGTATATACAGATCGTCTTACACAGCGGTATAGTGAATATGCTGTGTGTTGCACTGTAACACACTGTGTGTGTGTTTGTGCTGCAGCCTCCTGTCATTCTTTCCACACAGCCCGTTGCCTGTTGATATTAAAACGCCACGAAAAACTTCGAATTGGCCCTCATAAAAGCTGAAGAGAGAGAGAGCTGTTGCATGTAAATGTTAATTGCCCCGCTCCTGTTTGACTCGCTTAGCATCATCCCTGGGGGGTTGATGCAGTCTGCGCCATTTTGAACAGGTTCATTGACATGTAGCATAAAGGCGTTTTCATGCACACCTTTAAATCATGCATATTTCACTGATTGGGGGCTATATGTCAGCCAAAAGCCTGTCACTCCAATGTTTGTGTAGGCTTTTCCACTTGGTCGCTGTGGTTTGGTGCCAGGGGTTTATAAGCCATTCTACACATTGGGGTCGGGGGGGCTGAGACTTATGTCTACCAATTGGCATGAGTACACAGTAGCCTGAAAAAGCATTTTATACCTATAGCAGTATATGGTACCTAATATAAACTTACCACAGTGTCTGTTAAGACATTTATTGGTGGAGGCATAACTTGTAAAGAAAACCCCCCCACATAAAATGAGTATTTATACCTTATACATTTCTGATTTTCAACATTGAATCATGCGTCGCTTTGCTGCAGAAGTTGATCTTCTTGCCTCTAGTAAGAGGAAACTACAGTATTTTTCATGATCATCATGAAGACATGCCTGGTTAATATACCAAGAGAAGTTTTAAAAACAGATTCCTATTCAATGATCAGGTCTAGGACAACATTGCTGCCTCATTTAGGTCTATGCAGAAAGGCTGAAGTTTCTGTCATGTCTGCTGAATGTAATTTCAGATCATTTCACTCCTCCCCATCTCCTCTCTTGCATTGATTGGAAATCACAAAGATTCCTCTGTGTTTCTCTCCCTGCAGTGTTCAACAGCCACGGTAGAGCGGGGACCAGGGAGAGTCCACGGCCCAAGGCGGGAACCCACGGCAGGGATGTGCCCGCTCCGCCACTGCCACCTCCTCCACCTCCGCCTCCGCCGCTCCTGAGGGAGCGCAGCGAGCGGGCGGAGGCACGGGAGCATGCCAGGGTGCAGCAGGCCACGGCCGGCGGTCGAGGCTTGGCCAACGGGCTGCCGCAGAGGAGAGCTGCCGAGGAGCTACGCAAGCAGGTACTGTAAGGCCAGGAGTCACCAGCGCTGCACTTTCAGAAAAGATGATGGAGCCATAATGTACTAAACATCACACAGAAAGAAAGAGAGAAAGGAGGAACGTTTTTTTTTTTTATAGCTTCTTCACGACGGCTTGTAAAATGTGACAGTAGCATTTGTGGAAAGCGTGTTACTATCAGGACATTTCTATGACAGCAGCTGTGTTACAACTGCAGATGACCCTGAAATGTTTTCAAGGTGCTGCATGCTTCTTTGGCTAATATGCCAATCACAAATCCCCCTCTCTTTTGACTCCTCGTACCATTTACCCATCTGCCAAATCCTCTTTTTTTAATCCTCCTCATTTAAAACACTTTTCGCCAACTGCTTCTGTGCCCGTCTCATCTCCCTCCTATACTTTCTTTTTTATTGCTCATTTCCTCCATTGCTTTGTCTTCTCCATATTCTCCTCTCCTCTCCTCTCCATCGTGTCTGTGAGAGGAGAGTAATGATTGTGTTTTGTCCTGCCTAGACTGCAGCTATATTTAGTAGCACTGGCTAGGGGCTGTAAAAGCCTGTCTCCCACTATGGCACTTAG
This sequence comes from Scophthalmus maximus, assembly GCF_022379125.1. Taxonomy (NCBI): domain Eukaryota; kingdom Metazoa; phylum Chordata; class Actinopteri; order Pleuronectiformes; family Scophthalmidae; genus Scophthalmus; species Scophthalmus maximus. Next base: position 7,116,906 of record NC_061536.1, on the reverse strand, counting down.
CAGGTTTCAAGGAACCCCACAAAGTGAAAGAAGAGGAGGAGGAGGAGGAGGAGGAGGAGGAGGAAGAGAATGGGTAGAGGTGGCTTTGGTCAGAAAACTGGAATTGTCACATTAGCTAATTAGAAGCTTTATTCTGCAGGCAATATGTTTTGTTCTGTCTTTTTCTCTCTTATAATCCCCTACTTTTCTTTTTTTCTGTTTCCTGCCGTGCCCCTTCCTTCTTGTTGGACACGAGCCTCTTGTGCAGTGTAGTCGCTGTTGTTGTGGTTGTAATGTGCTGCCGCTGATGCAGACTCAGAGACATGTGTTTCAGGTTTTTAAAGTGGCTGGAATTGTCCAGTAAAACCAACAATGAATCTCAATGAGAGTGACTGCCTGCCAAGACAAACTTCAGCCGCCCTTACTCACGAGTCTTTGTTCTGAAGCGCTTCCTCTACACTCTCTCGTCTCTTTCGTTTTTTCAATTCACAGTTGGCACCCGGCGTGATTCTTTTGACTCCTCTCGTACTGTGTATTTTGTTTTTCCTCCTGCACCCTCACTCCACCTTTTCTCCTCTGTTCTATCTCCTGCTCCCTTGGCCTCTTCCACTCATTATCTCTTCATGCTCCTCTCTCTCTGTTGCTCTCTCTGTCCCCCTGTCAAACAGACTGATCTTGCCCTTGACAACATGGTTCCAATCATTTGGAAGGATTAGTGCTTTTCTTTCTCTCGCTCTCCGTCCAATTAGCATGAACAGTACGTGTGGGTGTGTGTTCAAGACGTGCGCACACACATACACATTTATACACACGGCCAACTGTGAAAATACAGGCTAAGCCATATAAAAGGTTAAGTGATTATGTAGCCGTAAAACAAACTATGGGTTTCTGTGCGTAAAACCGAAGGGTAAAGGCATTATCATAATTCAATTCACCGGCCCCCTAATTTAATAGTGGCTTGTATCCACAAAATACATGCACCGTAACGGGACCTTTTTTATAAAACAATATGATTCTATCCATTTTTAATTAAACAACGAAAGTGGGGATGTCAGCAAAGCGGCTGCATGCGGCAGCAAGCGCAGGTGCGTAGTGCAGGGCCAAACCATTTAGCCGACTTGGTGTCATTTAAAAAGAACTCTGCGCTTTCTTGTTCAGTTGTTTGTCCACAGACATCCTCAGTTAACCTCCCTTATATGTATAACATAACAATAGATGACAAACAATAAGAATGAAACGTGTGGATCTCTCCCTTTCAGTTAAGCAACAGTGACCTTTTCCCCGGCTGCCCAGGGCAGGATCACATCATGCACTGATAAGACAACAGGGGCCCAAGAGGGCTCATGTCGGTTTAATGCCTCACCATTGAGTTGTTGAGGCATCAATACGTCTGATATAGAAATGAAAGATGGATGCACGTGATAGATGCGTTTGCCCATATGAAACTGTGGAATGCATTCATTGTGTATCCAAAGTTAGGATGTTTACACGATGTGATGCTCCTGGTGAGAAGAAGGCTTAGCATTCTTTTCCCGATTTGCGTGTTGTCTCCATGTCCGCAACCTCTGTCAGAGTCAGAAACATCTTCACTGACCATCACAGTGAGCGTCCACAATGGTATTTTTGTTGTTCTGATGTGTGACCTTTTTGAAAGAGGTGCTTGTCAGAGCCATTGGTGCCTCTGATGAGAGCCCTCTACTACATCCAGACAAAAGAAGTAAAAAATCTGTCCCCAATCATCCTCGATTCTAGATGTATAAATATGTATTTTTTATTCAGTCGTCATCATAATGATGTAGGGAACAGGATGACACCACGTGTGTCATATCTTCCAAAAATCATGGCAATTAGCCAGCTTTTCAAGGGTTAAACCTCCCTGTCTTCTTCACTCCACTGGCTGGCCTCCCCCTGTTCTTCTCAGGGCCAGCGCCTGCAGATGTTGCCTGTTAAAAATCTTCCTGCCATGCCTCAGCTGGGCTATAGCAACACATGATGTCATCTAGACCCACCTCCCTCTCCCCTCCCCTTTCCCAGCTCACGTGCGACCGAAATCCACTCCAGAACAGTCTGGCTCCCTGCCTGTGTGTGTGTGTGTGTGTGTGTGTGTGTGTGTGTGTGTGTGTGTGTGTGTGTGTGTGTGTGTGTGTGTGTGTGTGTGTGTGTGTGTGTGTGTGTGTGTGTGTGTGTGTGTGTGTGTGTGTGTGTGTGTGTGTGTGTGTGTGTGTGTGTGTGTGTGTGTGCGCGCGCTCTATGTTTTCACTTTGGCTTCATTGTCTTTCTGTACTGTTCATCGTCCTTTTCATTTATTTGCGAATTCTCTCTGTCAGTGTCTATGAACACCCAAATCTTTTCTGTCTGTCTCTCTTTCTTTCTTTCTTTCTTCCTTCCTTTGTCTGTCTGTCTGTCTGTCTTTCTTTCGTCCCTCCCCAGCACAGTATTGAAACTAGCTTCTCCTCACCTGCCTCTTTATTCTCTCTTTCCTCCTTTCCGCGTCACTCGCTTCATCCAACCTTCTTTTCCACCAGACCGAATGAAGTGTGAGGGAGCCCCCCAAAAGACAGCCCACTGAGCCCTCCTGTGGCAATAAGCTGTCATGACAGCGCGTCTCTCGGACTTGACGCTTTGTCAGCAAACTGTGGTTGGACGAATGTAGCAGCTGTGTGGACAACTGCCGCTTTATGCACTTTTGTGTTACTATTTCTGAATCAGTGTAACTCTACATATACACAAACATTGAACTTTGTATTGATTCGACCAACCAGTGAGATAGTGTGGAAACTGTTCAGATTAAATCTTAAATAACAAGTAAAATCACACCGCAATTAATACTGTATGTATCACATGAAAATGACTGTGCTGTCCTTCATATCATGCATTTTCTCTTTCAATTGGTATGTCACCCCTTTCCTCTCCTCATCTCCTCACTCCTTTGCAAATGCCCATTTTTTCCTCCTCACTCTTTGCCAGTTACCTCTTGTTTTTCTATGTTCTGTGTGTGTGCGTGTGTGCGTGCGTGTGCGTGGTGTTGGGGGAGTGATTGACGAAGGCAGGGTAAGGTTTCAGTCCCCCCTTATCTTTTAATGGCCTGGTCTTTGTGTCGGCCCCCTGCCACCTGAGACAAACACAATACAGTACACACACACACACACACAGACACACACACACACACACACACACTGCGACACAAGAGCCCTTCAAAGGCAAACCTGTCAATGGGCCGGCTGTCACCTCCCTCCTGTGGCGCCCTGACTGTGATTGATAACTCTATCTCTCCCATCCTCCCTCATTTCTTATGTCTGTGATTCACTCACAGCAGGTCTGAACAGAAAGTCACACAGAAACTCTGGAGAGATGCGAGCGTTAACATGATGATATATTTTTTTCTCCTAATGACAATAAGGGCTTTATGTTGGCTATGCTTTGCTTGGATGATTTAGACATTTGATAGAAAAAATGTATACATACCCCCAAAACACCCTCTTCACGTTAAAACAAATATAGAAACATGGCCTGCAGCTCAGCCTCATCACATATTGGCAACCTAATACTGATCTTTAACCTTCTCTCTCAGAACATACACCAATGAAAATGAAGGGAGAGAGGGAAAAGGGAATGAGAAACGCCTGGCAGCACTGAAAGTGGGCCATGAAAACATAAGGATGAGGAGGGAGAGAGAGAGAGAGAGAACTGGATATTCTCAGACGTGAATACAAGTGAATAAAAGGAGATGCCGGAAATAAAGTGATGGTTAGAAAAGAGAGTAGAAGAAAAATCCAGACTATAAGACTGACACAAATGGAAAGACGGGTGGTTTTTTTGTACAGGGTTTTTTTCAACATGTCTGTAAAGCGTCTGTAAAGCTCTTCGCACCGAGGCGGAGGGTGACCATGTCTCTTGCCACCGCTGTAGCCGGCGAGCCCACAGCGGAACCAGACACCACTGTCCCAAACCTCTGATCTACGGCTGGGGTCGCCTCAAAGACTTCACACGCATTGACATGCACGTACACACACTCGCTTTCCCCATCTCCCTCCAATGGGCACACATAAACACACAGACTGAACCTTTATTCATGGCACCAAAAATGTAATTATAGCGTTTAAGGAAACCAACAGCAAATAAAAGGCTTTTTTTATGTGCTCAGATGGGGTTTTATCCCACCCCAACGACCCCACCTCCTACCTCACACTGTCCAGCCATCTGCTGGCAGAAACCATGGAGCCAATCCCGCTCTTGCTCATGTCCACCTTCTTTTTTTTCCGCCTACCCCTTTCTAAAGTGTTGTTTATCTCGGGATGTAGTGGTTTTGACAGCAGTTTGAGCTGCAGTTTACTAAAGTGTCCTGCAGTTGAAAGTATAGTAATCTAGACAGTTGATTCGCTCCTTAATGAGTAGCGTAGGTTTCCACAAATAGCTTTGGCCAAATGTTTCATTGCAGAGCAGAGCATCTGAATTTTGTCCCTTTTCATTGTGGAGTGTGGGTGTGCCTATGCCCCCTGCGTGTGTCTTGTTGTAGTTTTTGATTGTAAAATTTTATGTGTGCGGGGACATTTATATATTATTTGTATAGTAGTAAGATTATTCTTCATTTTGTGTATCTTCAGTACGACAGATATCTGTCTATCTCTCTAGGATTCCAACTTTTTTTTGGCACACCACTCCATTTCCTCCACATTGTATTTGATATCACACAACCATGTATCAGATTATTTATTCTGTCCATCTAACGTGTCCCATCTCTCTGTGGATCGCAGGTCTCTAAAGTGAACGGGCTGACGCGGGCGGGCTCAGCACAAGGTGTCGGTGGTGCCAAAAAGAGCCGCGACTTCCGGCTGCCGTCCAAAACTGTGAAGAAGTACACAGCCACCGTGTCCAAGGGCCACGTCACTTACACCAAAGCCAAACAGAAAGAACTGGGCAAGAAAACCAAACTCAGCAGCAGCAACAAACACAACAGCGCCGCCTCGGCACCATCGTCAGCGAACAATCACAATCAGCACAGCCAGTCAGCAGCCAGCAATGGGCTGGCCAACTCAGGAAAAGCAGCGGCACCAGCCCACCACAGCAATGCAAAAACCCGCAAACAGGTGCTACTATCCAATGGGCTGCACAATGTGGCTGCCAGTGCCCGACTCAACGGCAGGCTTAATGGACAGCGGCACAACACTTTGGCCAGGGAGGACGGGCAGAGACAGTGCCTGCAGGGCCAGGGTGAGTGTCCAGGACGAGAGGGACTGCGTAACTCTAAACGGCGTTTGGAGGTTGTGCTCAACTCAGTGGGGACGGGGGTCGTTGAGCAGAAAGCCAAAACCTCCGGCACTGAGGCCAAGAAGGCCAAACTTCAACCGACTCCCCTGGAGACACGCAGCAGCAGCAAGAAGGTGGCCAATCAAGAGAAAGCTGCCATGCAAATCGCCACACCTACCACTCCAATTTCAAATGGACATGTACCTGAAGGGCCCCCTTCTCCCAAACAAGCTCCAACTGTTACCCCACCTCCTACTCCCCCTCCTCAACAAACTCCTTCTACACCAGCAGCCAATACGGAGCCGGTGAACCAGCGACCCAAGCGGGCGTCGGCCGGCAAGCTGATGTTGATACGACAAGCACAGCAACAGCAGAGCAGGTCTCATGGTCGGAACTCCTCCTCCTCCTCCCCCTCATCAGGCCAGAATCACCCGCAGAACCCCAGCCGTGCCAGCACTACCTCAGACCCCCAGCAATCCCCTCTGTCCTCCTCCTCCTCCTCCACCGCCTCCTCTCTGCTTACTTCCACCAATTGCCCTGGACAGCTCAAACCGGCAGCCCTGCGGCCCGCCGAGCACGACAAAGAGTGGGAGCGCGAGAAAGAGATGACGCGCCAGAAAGAACGAGAGCAGGAGAAAGAATGGGAGCGCCAGAGGAGTCGGCCGGAGGGCTGGGCAGCGCTCGGCGAAGTCCCGGTCTTCCGGCCAACGCCCCGGGAGTTCCAGGACCCCCTGGTGTACTTGGACGCGGTGAGGGAACAGGCTGAGGCGGCTGGCATGTGCCGCGTGGCACCGCCTCCAGACTGGCGGCCCGAGTGCAAGCTGAGCGAGGAGATGCGTTTCGTTACACAGGTGCAGAGGGTCCACATGCTCGGCCGGCGCTGGGGCCCCAACGTGCAGCGGCTGGCCTGCATCCGCAAGCACCTCAAATCTCAGGGCATTACCATGGATGAGCCACCGGTCATTGGTGAGTGAGCAAAAAAAAAAGAGGAAAAGGACAGAATTGAATAAACAATGAGCCACGGAGGACTAGAGATATCAATTTTACAGGATTGAAATGTACCCCGGTGCTTCTTTCCTCTGAGTTAACACAGTTCAAAGCTTTTGTTGAATATAAATATAACGGTGATAGACTGGATACAGTACTTCTGAGAAAGGTAAATGACATTTACCTCCTCAATATCCTGCAGTTATAAACTGTTTTGTGAATTTTGGGCTCATGACAAAAGCAGCCATTAAGTGAGAGCGTCACAAATATTGATGTGTACATTGCAATATGCTACTTTATCTTCCGGTTTATAGACGACAATAACGGCGTGGAACAGTTTACCATGTCGCCCTCCATTTCTCACAATGACATCAGCATTTCATGAACATTTTAACAGCCCCGGTGCAGACTGTGTGGGAGTTTAAGCAGTTTAATCATATGTATGCAACCTATCACTGCAGATACTTTTCCTGTTGGATTTTTTTTCACATGTCGGTGTTGTGCATGTGCTGTGTTTGTAGTTTTTGTGTACAGCTGTGCACAGACTAGCTCAGTGTGAGTACAGTCATGTGGCTGTTAGCCAGACAGACAGACAGACCTTGCAGCCAGCCAGGAGGCCCCGGCTCCAAACGACTTCCTTCACTGTGCCCAGCAGATCAGATCTGCATTAACAGTAATTTGTGTCTCTGCGTGGTGCAGTGATGGTCCAGCTCATTCTGAAAGTCGATAGCTCAACTGGCCATTTCAAATGAAATGAACTGGGCTGGAGGAAATGGCACGTTAAGTCAGTGGAGCAGATTCTCCAAGATGGCAGCCTTCTTGATTTGATTTAATTTTCTGTTTTTTTAAACCGGAGTTTAGAAAATTGAAAACAGGCTCCCTGTTGTTTACATTTTCCCTAAACTAACCTTCTCTTTGTCTTTCCACTCCACTCAGGTGGCTGTGAAGTGGACCTGTCGCGTTTTTTCCAGCTCATCAATGACATGGGCGGCATGCAGCAGGTGATGGACCTGAAGAAGTGGACCAAGCTGGCTGACCTCCTGCGCATCCCCAAGTCGGCGCAGGACCGGCTGGCCAAGCTGCAGGAGGCGTACCTCCAGTACATCCTCTCCTACGACTCGCTCAGCGCAGAGGAGCGCCTCCGGCAGCAGGCCGAGGTGCTGCAGGAGAAGAAGAAGGTGGAGTCACGCCGGGGACCTCTGGAGGGTCTTTTGGACTCCTCAGCACCTAGTGCTCTGGTCCTGCCACGCTACGAGCCCAAGAACGGGCTAGTGGGCGGCATAGTGGGAGGACCGACGGGGCACCAGCGCACCAACGGAGTGTATCACCATCTGAAGGAGCTGGAGGCTCAGGTCAAAGCAGGCCGGCGCCGGCTCTTCGCTCAGGAAAAACAAGGCAAAGAGGACAGGCAGCATGCGGAGGAGCAGCAACAGCAGGAGGAGGAAGACAGGGGCGTTCTCAGTGACCAGCACAAATGTATTTACAAGGTGAGGATGGAGAAGACATTTGCTGTTTATGCCACACATTTGAAGCATACAGACGAAACACCTCTAAGTGCATCTTTTTTCCGTTGTGTGTTCTTGTCTTTCTAAAAAAGTGCTGTTAACAACTGAGTAATTTATTCATCGCAACATTTGCTGTGAAGTTTACAGTTAGCCATTGTTACATCAGCAGTAGCACTTCGGTGTAAGCACGTCTGTGGATGATGACTTACTGGTGTGTCCGCCTCGGTATCATAGTTGCCCTTCTTGTGAAAAGATGACTCATCAGAAAAACACCTAAGTACAAAAGTTTGTTTGATTTTCAGTATGATGGTATTCATCATCATGGTTGCTTCATCCCTTCAATCTATCTATGATGAGTGTTTTTATATCACTGTCCCAGAGACTAAATATGCATCCTCTCTTTTAAATGAGCCGAGCTGCACTATAAATGTTTACAGATTGTTTGTCTTGGGGACAGTGAAACTGTGGTGCAACAACATTGATGCCCATTGAAATTATTATTCCATTCTTAATAACATCATCATGCTGATAACTGTAGTCGTCATGGTGTATCAAAGCAAACCTTTAAACATTTTGCACACCTGTTTACATGCAGCAGTACTTCTAAAAGTTTTAAGTAGCCGCACTGTTAAAACCTGGTTTCTGGTGTTAGTGTGATGGACAGCAGTTTTTTTTCTCTTGTTTTTCCTTGCACGTCTATTTTTTTTTTATATTGCTGTGTGTGTGTGTGTGTGTGTGTGTGTGTGTGTGTGTGTGTGTGTGTGTGTGTGTGTGTGTGTGTGTGTGTGTGTGTGTGTGTGTGTGTGTGTGTGTGTGTGTGTGTGTGTGTGTGTGTGTGTGTGTGTGTGTGTGTGTGTGTGTGTGTGTGTGTGTGTGTGTGTGTGTGTGTTAGTGGTCAGCAGTCTTGCTTGCACATTGGACGTACTCCCACCTCCCCAGCCTGCTAGCAGCTGTGTTGATTCTGGCTTGCTGAAATGTAGGTCAAAGAGAAGGCAGCCATCCCCCACCCCCCCCCCCCAAACCAGCCCTGCCCCACGCCCCTGCCCGCCCGCCCCCCCCACTTTAAGCCCCACCTTCTCCAGCTCTCTCTCACTCCCTCCACCATTTAATCCATCCCTCTCACCACAGCTCCTCTCCTTCAGCCCGTGCCCTTGCTCTGAGCCATTTCCCCCAAATCTCCTGTCCTCCCCCCCCCCTCTCACACACTGTCCTGATGCCAAACCCTCTGCCAGGCTGCTCCTTCTCCAGCCACAGGCGTACATGTATGCAAAGGCCAGCAGTTCTTTGTGCACATCCACGTGTGCAATTACATTTGGGTCATACACGTATGCACAAAAGTGCAGACTGTGTTGCTGTTTGTGTGCATGTATTTGCCACAACATCTCGATGAGGGGAAGCAGTAAGGATTTCAGTCATGAAGATAACTTTGTGTTGGCGCCCTCTCTCACATGACTCTCACGCTTCTGGAATCTGGATCCCGTTGGATTTTTTTGGCAACTAAATCCCTCTGAAAAAACGGAGATACTGTCAACAGACCTGACCTGGTTACAGTAGCACTATTCAGCGTAGCAACAGGTGAATGGCTGTCATCTTGCCGACGGGACAAGCTTGTATAAGTATGACCTGTCATTCTTCTCCAGAACTTATTCAACAGAACAGATTTTCATCACGGGTGCTCCCCAAGGGGGAGGTTACATTTCATTTTTTGTATCAAGAGAACAAAGTGCATGTCAAGGGTATAATTATCTCTAATTACATCAGGAAGTGCTGCAACTGACTGGCCCAAAGAACAGCTTGTCCATGCTTACCAGCTCACGACTGGACTGGATTATTGAACTGGATTATGTTACAACTGAAGCTACTATAATAATAAAGATGTAATGTCAGTCACTTAAAAAAAAAACAAGAAAAGAAAAAAAAACATCTGTTCACCTTGGAAGAAAAACACAAAAGAAAAAGACAAACTAAAGCTTTGAGGATGAGGAATTTGCAAGGTCATCTTTCAGCAGGGTCCATACATCCCCAGACCTGGAGCCGGCAGATTTATGGCCACCTTCTGAGATTACAGCTCCTCTGTGCCCAGAAGAAATGTATCTTGGACTTATAGAGGAGGCACAGGAGGTGGAGGCTTGTTGAGAAACACACACACACACACACGTACCATAGATACATTTCTGTGCACGACGTATATGCATTACTTTGACCCTAATGCTTTCCCCTCTGACGTATCTAACTCACACAGACCACGGCCTATGATACAGATGTGGTGCGAAAGAGAACTCAGCAGTTAATTGATGTCCAGCAATCATTTCTTTGCTTGGTCATATTCCCTAAAGTTTTTCCGTTTTCCGCGAATGGAGAATCTGGAGTTTTTTCTCGTTCCCCTCAGATTCTTGTAACACACTGTGACTCACGTTGTTCAATGTCTCTTTGTTGCAGGGGAAATCTGTGTCTTTGACTAACTTCTTCAGGATAGCCCGGAACACCATGACCATGTGCTTTAACAAGGAACCAGGGGCTGCGGAGGTTGAGGTTAGTGCACTAACATCTCTATTAAACTGCAATTAGTAAAATGGCTTGGTTGAAAAATCACCTGGAACCTGTGCCCGGTTTCATGCATTCTTTTTTTTTTTTTTAATCCCTGCAGCAAGAGTACTGGAGGATTGTGGAGCATAGAGACAGCCATGTGGCAGTGCATTGTGGGAAGGTGGACACCAGTACACATGGCAGTGGTTTCCCCACAGGAAAGTCAGAGCCATTTTCAAAGTAAGTAGCCCCTGACCTCAAATTATTTTCAGCCAAGTTTGGCAGGAGGCAGACCGATATGGATTTTTTGGCCGATACCAAAAAAGTGACTTGATTTCTGAGATGTCATTATAAAACCCGTATGACAAAGCATTGTAATTCAGGTTTGATATTTTACAGTTGAACTATACACTTTATTATAAATAGCTTAGATAGTTAAAAGTTATTCTTACTCTTGTTGTTTATTCTGTAAAAAATATCGGCACATATCAGTAACCACCTACACTGATACTGATCAGTCCGTGACAGGCTCATATCTGCTGATATCATCGGCCAACCGATAAATTGGTCGGGCTCTGGTTTGGGCAGAATATTCTGCCTGTGTATTCATCTATCTTATCAAGATATTCTTTGGTGTCCTTGTAAAAAATATTTATACAAGGTCATTTTTTCTATCTCTTTACCTCAGACATGGATGGAACCTCACTGTCCTCCCCAATAACTCTGGATCCATTCTGAGGCATCTGGGTGCTGTGCCCGGTAAGGCACACTGTACATGCTGTAGCTGCGTTAGCCACTACAGTATACATATAAAGACATAAATTACTTTTAGTTGCATTTCCTCTGTGTGTGTAATCTACAGTTGGTAATAACCTCTGCTCTTGTTTCTCTCTCTCTCTCTCTATAAACCAATCCTTCTCCCCAGGGGTAACCATTCCCTGGCTAAACATTGGCATGGTCTTTTCTACCTCATGCTGGTCTCGAGACCAAAATCGCCTTCCATATATTGATTATTTACACACTGGTGCTGATTGCATTTGGTGAGTATGCGCGGGGCTCTGTCTCCTCTGCATCACTGGTATTTTGGAACGGTCTGCCCCAAATTCTGATGTACTGCATTTCATCCCGCAGGTATTCTGTCCCTGCTGAGGAGAAGGCAAAGCTGGACAAGGTGGTCCATACACTGCTTCAGGCCAATGGCACCCCAGGACTAGAAATGTTGGAAAAGAACATCATGGTAATTGTTTTATCTGTTTATATATATTGTCATCCACAACCCATCCATCTTTTATTGATCACACATTAAAGTTACCAGCATTTTCAGTTTTTCTCTGAAGCCACGGCAGTTCCAAAATATGTATAACTTCCATCTCTTCCAGATCTCTCCAGAGGTGCTGTGCCGTGAAGGTATCAAGGTTTACCGTACGGTCCAGCGGAGCGGACAGTTTGTGGTCTGCTTCCCAGGTGCCTTTGTCTCTAAAGTGTGCTGTGGCTACAGCGTGTCGGAGACGGTGCACTTTGCCACGCCGCACTGGATGAACCTGGGTTACCAGGCAGCTAAGGTATGAAGCATACGACGTGCCGTGCCTGACTGATAAAGGAACATGTGTGTAAAAAATACTTTCCATAAATAGTATGTGTAAAGATAGATTTTACACAACGGATCTTGGGTCCATTTCACTCCGACTTTGTAACTTCCTCACAACACTGGCAGTTAAAACTCTGGTTTATGTAGAGTTGATTGAAACTGAAATGGATAAATGAACTTGACTCGCCAGTCAGCCAGCGTGTTGAACTGCGAGGAGTAATTGCAGCTTGAAGTTTCCCCGGGAGTTGTATTTAGATTCTTGAGCGAGCCATTTGGACCACTGGACCTCGTTATAGCTCTAATTGAAGAAAACCAAATTTCCCTTCCTGTCATTATGGGCCTTATGGAGATGGAAGAAACGCATAAGTTCCGCTATACCCTCATATTTATTTGCCACAACAAAGATGACTCTCAAGGGCAATATGACATTCATACTGTATAGTGTGTTGCGTTGCAGTGCCTGAAACATGTCCAAACAGTGATAATAATTTTTGTTCCTCTATGCTGGCAACAGCAGCAGCCAGAGGCTTTATGATTTTGGGTCGTCCCTCTGTCCGTCCATCTGTCTATCCATCCCATTCTCATGAATGTGATCTCAACTAATGCACTTATACAAAACATACAACAGAACAAGTCAAGTTAAATACATTTTATTCATATATCCCTATATCACAAATAAAAAAAATACACTTAGTTCCTTTTATTAAATTCCTTCAAAGTCTTCACTGCATAAAAGTCTCGACAGACGTGGTTGTTAACCGCAACTTGACAGGTGAACTTAACCACGAGGCGGTGAATGTACAGTAGTTTACAGGAGAGGTCCAGAAATATTGAACTGAGCGTACATTGTTACACTGCGAAACACATTTAAGGACATTATCACTGTTTAAACATCATTGAACACAGAAAAGCATCATGGTCTGATTTTCTTGTCTGCAGGACCTGAAATTTCGTCGCATAGCCAAACCCTTCTCCATGGAAAAGCTACTGTACCAGATCGCCACCGCCGAGTCGAAGAGGGACAACGGCCTTCTCCTCACCACCATCTCCGCCCTACTCAAAGACCTCAGGTAGGATGGGGGTGTGCACGCACACACATACTATTCTTAATGGTTAATATCTGCTTGTCATTTCCACACCCTTCACGGGAGAAATGAAATGTTGCACGGCAGCTAATATTCACGTTTTCTACTCCTCCCTTCTCTCGTGTCTTTACTGTCCGACAGGAACATAGAGATGCACCAACGGCAGGAACTCTACAAGGCAGGTTTGCTCTCCTCCGCTCGCTACGGCACGCACGACGGCGGCCTGGGTCCCAGCGAGGGGCGCAAGAAGCCCCGCGGGAAATGGCTTGCACTGGAATCTTCAGAGAGACGCTGCCAGATCTGTCAGCATCTCTGCTACTTGTCCATGGTGAGAGCAGAGAGCGCAGGAGGCTGAACGCACCGCGGTTACAAGATGTGACGACTTGCTTTGTGCTTGTCAGTTTGGATACGTGTTGGTATTTTACTTCCTTCAAGAAAGTTTGAAGTCGCAAATAGATTGCAGGTATTATTTTTGCATTATGCCCTGCAAAAACATGCAATTGTTATAGCGTACGGCTCATGTACTTCTCATCCTTACCTCTACATTGGCAGGCCTAGATCTTCTTGTGTTTTATGAGGCTCAGTATGTCAAAAAGTGTCTAAACCGTGCGTCTGCCGTGGTGAAACTACAAGTTTCCGAAGATGGACTACAAAAAACCCAGTTTCCAATGACCAGTATCTCGGTAATAAGAGAAATCTCAGTTGTGTCTGGTTCCTATAATAAATGTCTCCGTTTCCGTCTTCTGCACAGGTGGTCCAGGAGACGGACAACGTGGTCTTCTGTCTGGAGTGTGCCCTGCGCTATGTGGAGAAGAACAAGACCTGCAGAGGCCTGAAGATGATGTACCGATACGACGAGGTGAGCGGCCCCTGTGGTTCAGTTCTCTCTCTGTCCACATGGGGGAGACATCAGCTTGGTTTACACTGCTCCCGGAAGTAGATTATTCTCCATGACATGAGTTCATGTTACTGTAGACTAGGTCTCAACAAAGTGATAGTAAAGTTTGGGCTTTATAAAAATGTACACTGTTTAAATGTTTTAATTTTTTTGTCCGTGTCTTCCCCACACAGGAGCAAATTAACAGTCTGGTGAACCAGGTGTGTGGCCGGGCCATGATAAAGAACAGCAGTGGCGGCGGTGGGGGAGTTGTCGTCACTGGAGGAGGGGGGGAACCCTGTCTCGGCTTAAGCCCCACCAAAGCGTCGCCGGCCAAGCGAGGCCCCCGGAAGCGCGCCACGGTGGAGGTCTCTCTGGCCCGCCTGTCCACCAGCCACATCCCCAAGGCAGCAGCCGTGTCCTGAGGCCGGTGCCTCGACTTTGCCACCCTGTGCGGCGTGCCCGCCCCTACCCTGCACCCTCCTCGACTCTCCCCTGGTCGTTATTTTAGTTTTTCCAACATAAAAGCAGGATCACTATCAGTCCCTCCTCCACCGCCCAAGATCGATTGCTTTTGAGCTTTGAAAATCCCCTCAACAGACTTAAGTCCCCCACCCCAAAATAATTAAATCACCTCCCCCCTTAGTATGACAGGCTTGTTTATATATTAAAAAAGAAAAGAAAAAAAGAATAACAAGTTGTCTTTTTTGCACTAGTGTGAAAGAAGAATTTGTTTTTATTCTGGATGATTTTAGAATCCCCCCACCCCGTCCCCAGCATTAAGTGTGATGTTCACAAGAAGACTTGATGAGCCCCCCCCCCCTTCTGAAGTGGGTTACCTTGCGTCACTCTCTCCTGACCTCCTTTCCCTCCCGAGACCTGAACCCGCTGGACCCCCATCCCTGCTCATCGCGCATCACTCGACTGTGAACGTGGGACGAATGAAAAGGTGGGCTTTTTTTTTTTCTCCCCCTCCCAGGTTTTCTGATATGAAATGATATCAAGAAGTTGCCCAAAGTTTCTCTCTGTCCTCGGTTTGAGGAGTAAGAGTCCTTTTTTTTTAATTGATTTGAGGCATCAAGATGCAGCTCCTGCATTTTTTTTTTGATTTGTTGATGTCGTCGTTGTTTAAAGGGGTGTTGGTGACGCGAGGTAAAAACTTGAAAGACAGATGATGTTGGTTTATTGTTGGTTGGCTATGTTTTTTTTCCATGTTCTCTTTGAATTTTAGCTTTGTTTTTTCTAGTTTTTTGGCGAGAAGTCTTCTGTGTACTTTTTTTTTTTGTCATTGTGGATGTTTCTCTTCGTCGGTGGAAGTGAGAGGGGGCGGGGCTATAGCTGCTTGACCCGTGAAGGGTCACCGCTCACCTCACTTCCTGGTTGTATGGGGAGAGATCCCTCCCTCACTAGCAAGTGAAAACCGTGCCTGATATGTGGCGAGGAGATCCATTTTATTGGTGCTGTTGGTTATAATTACTGTATGACAACACAAATTAAAAAATCTGGGGGGTTTAGCGCCTGTTGTTGGCTAACAGCTAGCTCACGCACCCCCGTCCCACAGGGCAGAAAAGCTTTCAGGCCTTTCTGGTTCTAGATGTGCAATCGTGTTAACATTCCATTCTTCCAGTCCTCTTGTTTCATCTGTACCAGTAAACATTAATTATTATATTATATTATTATTATTATTATTATTGTGGGTTGTTTTTTTTGTTTACTTTTGTTGAATCTGATGTTATCTCAAGTAGAGCCACTAGTCAAAGAGTGTAAAATGTGAAATATCGAATCCAAGTTTTGTTTTGTTTTTCTTTTCTTTAATTGTCCTTTTGGTTTTTTTTGGCTTTTGCATTTGTCCCTTTTCCAGATATATTATGAGTGATTTTTTTTTAGACAGAGGAAAAAGTCCAACACAAACAAAACATCAAGTTTTTTTGTACATAATCCTGTAAATTTCTTTAAATACTTGAGCCTTTTTCTGGGGTTAAGGAAGAAAGAAAGGAAGGACGGAATAAAGAGGAGAGAGAGTTCCAGAGGAAGTGCGCTTGATGAAGAAAAAGCCTTACATTTTCCCTTTCTTCATCCGTGTGAGTTTGACGCTTACAGGGTTGCTCTGGTAAACGTGTATAAAATTTTTAAGTGCTGCTTATATCACTAAGAAAGAGGATATTGAGTAGCCAACGACTGCCCCCCGACCTAGTTTTGTTTGTTTAGCTTTACTTTTTTAAAGAAAAGGGAAAAAAAGATATGTTCACTAAAAAAAAAAAAAAAAATGGGTTTTTACATTTTCATTACTGAAAATTCAACAAAAATGTAGTAGCTACTCATGTTGCACTGAGCTTGCCAGTGGTGACTGTCAAGGAAAAATCCTATAATCCAGTTTGTTGGTTGTCGTCCCTCGCAGAAGACTGAACTGTTTAGGACTATTTAATAAAATACCAAGTCGGGTGTTTTCAACATAAAAAAAAGTGGTTGTCAAGTTTTTATGGCCTTACAATATATTTTATTCTGGGATTTTTTTGTTTGTTTTTGTTTTTCAGTTCATCTATTGATTTTGTTTTCTTCCATTTTCTACAGTATAAAATACTTGCTCACAGTGGGGTCTCTGGTGACTTAATTTATTAGTGCCGCATCTCGGCCTTTCCCTCCACTCGGAAAGAGAGTCTCATGTTGGTTATATTGACAGTTTTTTACTTTTGCAGTTTGTACCGAAGGTTTAATAAAAACTTACCGACAATTCACTGTTATTTCTTTACAACCTGTTTGTGTGCACGCTTCCAACGGGTTCATCAGTTTGATTTCATGTTGTAGTGTCATTTAATGGTCATAAAGTGCAATTTTTTTTTTTTAATTCCTTCCTCTTGTAATTTTCCAACCCATAGCTGAAACGATTAGTCGATTGGCAGAAAATTAATCAAAAAGTTCTCAAGTAAAAATGACAAAATTAAATGGTTTCAGCTTCTAATATGAGGATATTTGCATCTCCCCCATTCTTAAATGGTAAAAAAGCAAATCGTTTGGCTACGAAAAAAATAACTGGCAGACTAACCCATCCATCCATTAGTTTATCCCGTGGTAGAAGGTTGTTTTCTGTTTTAATTGTATTACATTGAGGTCTGTTGATTGTCCATGTAAACCAAGAAATTGTTTTTGGAAAAATGCATCACTGTTAGATATAATTGTTCTTTGTCATGCAGTGACGTTTGGAAATATGAGATGGATTCAATAGGTAAACTATCTGAATTGCCAAGTGCAGAAAACATTTTGTAGTAATTTGAGTGGACAGATGTCAAGACACTGCAGTGAGGAACAGTTGTCATGACATCGTCATGTTTCACAGGAAGCAGCAGCTACTGCAGAGGTGCAGGAGACTAAAAAGTGCTCTGTTCACGTCCCACGTGCTGAACACGGGTCCTGTAGCTCTTCATGGCCTTAATTAAAGTGTCACGCATCATCAGCAGCGCGTTACTATTCATAATAAACCGACACATCCACCCTCGGCCTTCAAAAGCCCCCGCGCAACTCGAGTATTGCTTTTCCTTAACATTTAACACTGATATTAAATATATACATGGTAAACTATTCTCCCCAAAGAAAAAAACAAAACAACATCCACTCCTACTGAAACCTATCCTTCCCCTCGCCATGTCAGCTGACCGCGTGTAAAGACCTCGGCAGGACTGTAAATCAAGGCCGAGCGCACGGGGACTGTTAACGTGCTCAAACCCTAAATCCCGCTTGCATTTCATTCTTTAACATGCTCCCAGTATGCTTAGATGAAAACTAAACAATTCTGAGGGGAGAAACATTTATTACCAACAGGTCAGAAATTGTAGGCAAGGGGAAAGAAAGGAAATGAGTAATGCCGTCACATTTGCACAAATGTCAACATTTCTATACAAAAAAAGAAAAAGATCTGGATACAGTTAAACCTTCTCGGTGTTATCCAGTGCATAGCACAAGTCCGTACAATGATTTGGTCCCTCTTCAAAAGGGAATGGCGAAGAGAAAGTCTCTTGCATGTACAGTGTGTGTTTGTGGTAAATCACTGATATCCTGTCACCTCTTAAATACTGTGCGGTGTATAACCCGTTGCCAGGTGACTGCATGCCGAGTTTATCAATGCCATTGGCACAAAAATATTATCTAACTGGTACTTTACCTTTTTACAATAATGCAGAGTCTTGCTCACAAACCACTAAGAGGAATTTCAAAAAAGCTTTGGGGATTCAGTTTTTCCATAAAGTCACGAGAGAAAAAAAATCATCCACGTGGCCCCTGCAGATCCTTTGTCAAGTGCCTTGTGCTAGCAGTTACTGTAGAGACGAGTGAATTCACACAAATTAAGATTCATCTGCCCAGCATTTGAAATATAAAAAATAAATAAAAATAGTTCTGTGTATTATTTGGCATAACCAGTGCATTTTTATGCAGAAAGAAAGACAGAAAACAGAAATCTCTCTTCAAAATCTAAAACCTGGGCGACTATGAAGGGACCTTTTAACCGGTCACTGGCGAAGAAAATGAGGACGGTCCAAATGAGTCGTACTTGTGATTATGATTAAACTTGTTTCACTTTTGTAAGTTTTTGAAATATATTGTCTTAAACCTGGCTGAGCTATGATGAGGCTATTCATATTCTGCAGAAGTGTCCAACACATTTAAAGAAATGCACTGTGGGCCAAGGTATTAGCTCAGAACATGACGGGTCGCGACCTGAAAAGGACACGTGGATGATTTCAGGGTTGTGGTTCTTAACGTCCCCATCACTTTTAAATTACAGGCTCCTCCTGGTCTCAACATGCACAAACACAGAAACAGGATATTAGAGTGTTCTCTCTGATGATGCCAAACTATTCATGTGCATGTGAAGTCACTCAGTCCTAATATATATTCTAAAGGAAACTCAAACCTATTTTTACGGGATTCAATTAGAGTTGAGATCCCGGCGGTCTTTTAAGGCAGTTAGTTTGTGGCAGTTAGTGCAACCTCACCGTGTTTTTCTTTCATGTGAACGGGATTTTAAAAAGGAAGCCAATGTTGTTTTGTGTCTGATTTGGCAGCTCTGTATGTTTGTGTTAAAATCCAGTACCGACTCTCCTCAAATCTTCCGCCTGCTGCGCTCCTCTTTGTCCCCACTGTCCACCAGCGCCGTGTCGGGCTGCACCTCCTCCTCGTCCAGGGTCACCACCACCGGCCGCCTCCTTCTCCTCCCTCCTCCTCCCCCCGTTCCTCCGACGCCGCCTCCTCCTTGCTCAGTCTCCTCCTCCTCCTCGTCCTCCTCGTCCTCCTCCTCCCCGGCCTCCGTGTCCTGGCTGGCGGAGTCGGTGCAGGTGGACGAAAGGGACGAGAGCTTGTGGCGGAGCTCCGCCTGGGTGGGAACCTGGAGGCTGATCTCTGTGGTGAAGGACTCCACATCGGGGCCTGGGAGAAAGGGGAGTCGCTTAGATGACTGCAGACTTCAAAGAGAAACATACCAGCAAAGGTTTGTAGGTAGATGGATAAATAATGTTCCACCAGGTCCACACTCCTCTAGTGTGAGAGAAGCTGGTGAAAACCTCACAAGACATTGAGGAATTGTAACTCTTTACGTTAAAAGCCCCAAACAATTTGATCGTGTATTATTGTTCATTTGATATCTCAGGCCAACGACTGTGAAGAGGAGCAGGGATCTCTGGATTTATGTTCAAGTTGTTGGAAGGTTTTTATTTTTATTTTCTAGAATTCTGACATAAAATAGAAGAGAGATTTAACCTGCAACAAATTATTTTTGGACGACGACAACGAGCTGTCAGTAAGATGCTGTTGGATGTTCACAGTAATAAGTCAATTTCCGAGCAGATGTGGTGCATCACGTCTAAACATTACGCTCGTCAATCTTCTGAGTATTCCTGTTTCAGCACGTTTCTTTCTGAAGAATTTTTTTCCAGCTCTAATTATATTATGTGCATTATAGTCCGACTGGATGATGTGCAGCTGGCGTGTTTTCCCACCTGCGACGGGTGAAGCGGCGTTGATGTCCTCTCCCCCGGAGTGCAGGAACACGTCCAGGGCCTCGTGGTCCGACATGTCCATCAGGTCCATCTGCTCCAGCATGTCCACGTTCACCTCCATGGACGACATGCTTCCTATTGGCTCTGGATGCAACACGGGACAGAGGGTCATTAGCCTCACGCAAGACATTCAGAGGGCGGCAGCAGCAAGGGGCTGAGTCCAGGAAGAGAGGTGCTCTGGGAGGCTGCTCTTTTTTCATTCCACAAATTTGCCAAGCAGAAGCAAATGGGCGGAATCAAGCTGGATGACATTTGTAAAAAAAAAAAAGGCAAGCTTGTGCACGTGTTACATTTTGTTCACCAAAGCATTAACACATAAAATGGACTGACGAGGCGTCAGTGTGTGTAGGAATCTGTGGATGAAGGCAACAGGCAACAATATCATTAAAGGATGTGGAGGAGAACACGAGGAGGCCAACGTTTACATTTAAAGAGAAATTAGTCCCCAAAAAAAGAGCAACTTGATTTAACTAACTGACTGCAGATTCACATTATCCCTCTGCCAAAACGTTTAAATAAACAAGGAGAGCGAACAATATCTCCTTTGACGAAAACATGGACACGGTGAGCTGGGCTTTGAGACGCGCGTGAAAAACATGGACATATTTCAGCGGCTCAGAAGAACGGAGCTTCGTACAAGAGGGTTCAAATGTTCATATCTGCTTTTCGCCAGCTGAAAGTTTGGGGATGAATCTGGGCCCCCCAGTTCACCGAGGGCACAACAACAGTGAGATGAGAAACTCGGAAATTAAGATTCAGCGAAACAATTGATACCACAGACCAAATGAAAGCCACACAGACGGAACTTGAATCAATACTATATTCAACATAACAGTAATTATAATGTGTTTGATTTTTTCTGACAAGTGACGGGGCAGTATAGCTAAGTTAGTTTGTCTTCTGTGTTGGTGTTCTACTGTATACGACATCATCGTCGGACGCTCCCATTACACACCAGCCAACACACGCACCACCACAGTCCTGGATTCACCACCTTGCCGGGGTGCAGACCCCTCTGTTCATCATTATGATGTGCTGCATGCGTCACAAACAGCCAGCCGGTTCACTGCGGGGATGGAAGGAGGGGTATGTGGGGGGGGGGGAGATTTGGAAGCACATGAGGAAGAAGGGAGATGATTGGCCGGCGCATAGCAGTGAGAAAGGATGCCTTTGGCTACCGTACCTCAAGGAAAGAGTGGAGGAAGGCAGCACGGGGGAGGGAGAGCAGAATAAAAGAGTTAAGAGGGCGAGAAAAGAAAGGGGGGAATATTATTACCCACGGACACTGGCCCCAAAACGTCTCCCTGTCCTTAACACGCGCGCGCGCACACACACACACACACACACACACACACACACACACACACACACACACACACACACACACACACACACACACACACACACACACACACACACACACACACACACACACACACACACACACACACACACACACACACACACACACACACACACACACAAGCTGTAGACACAAATGAGTGTCAAGTTTCAGACGCCGCAACTTTGGCTGAATGTTCAGAAGTTAATTTTTTACAAACAAACAACATGAACTGGTTTTAAATGCATAAAAAACCTGAATGGATGAAATGGATTTATATGAACAAATAGAGACGGTGTGTATTCAACCATCACACACGTACAAACTCATGCACACACACACTCCCTGCTGTGTTTTTCTCTGACGCGTCTTAGAGGAACTAGGGTTCTAATGATGGCCTATGACTTCCCAGTAGCATCATCCTCCTCCTCCTCTCATGTGCACACACACACGTACACACACACGTACACACACACGTACGTACGTACACACACACACACACACACACACACACACACACACACACACACACACACACACACACACACACACACACACACACACACACACACACACACACACACACACACACACACACACACACACACACACACACTGCATTGAGAACATCTTTTCCATGCGACTGCCTCCAACATGTTCTTCTTTTAGCCCGACTGTGACCTTGCCTAAAAGGTTCCCCTGCTGGGACGGACTGTTTTTCCGCCTGCAGTGAGATTGCAGTGAATATACTGCATGTATGTGTTTATGTGTGTTTATGTGTGTGTGTGTGTGTGTGTGTGTGTGTGTGTGTGTGTGTGTAAGACCCCCGAGACTCGCTGTTGATCTCTCGGTGGCTTATGACAGCCCACAGCCCTTTCTCTCTTTCTCTTGACAGGCTCCTCTCAGTTTACCCTCTGTGTGAGTCTCTCTCTCTCCTCTTCCCCCAGCTACACTCAGCTCTCACACACGATAGGCTTATCTTCAAATGTGCTTCACCACAATAATAACGTACGCCTCCTCTGTAAATAATTGCAAACACTCTTATAAGCGATCGCAACTGGCTGATTTTGAATATGTCTGCTTTTTTGTTGAGCGGCCCACATTTGCCTCCGTACTGTGAATCCCGTCACAGTGTGAAAGTGTGAAATATAAACGTAAACATCCCCACTGTCTTTTTTCTTTTACTATGAATGGATCACCCACTGCATCTCAGTCCTTGCTGTGGTGATTTTCTTTTTTTTTTTACAACACCCACAACCAAAACAAAGTCTATTTGAGTGACAGTTGAAGCATAAGTCTTTCCTTTTAGCTCCATCTCTCCTCCTTCCTTAGCGCTCCACAATCCTCTCTAATAAGCCATTTCCAGAGGATTAGGGGGGAAGATGGATGAGTAGAAGACGGCGACGCTGGGCCCGGTAGAGTACAGTACATCTCTCCTGCAGTCTCTCTTTTCAGCACATCTCTGGGTATTTCAGCGCAGACCTTTGGCAGTAATGCATGGAGTAAACTGCATCAGGATTCTATTACAATCCCAGTGGAAGAAAAAATACATCTGTATGGAAATACATTGGTATGGGCACGGTGGCATTTTTCAAAGCCACAGCACCGTTAGTGTGTGTTAGCGACAGGCGCTTGGAGCGCGGCGCCTCGCTGCAGAAAGCTATTATGGCCCAATCTCTTGATATGGAGTCGAAGTGTGAAGGTTTCTGGTTGATGCTATCGGGACTGTGGAATTAATTCATTTGAATGCCGGATGGCTTCGCATTCACCCGTGAATGAGATACAGATACCCTCAACTCCTCAACATTTCCCCCTTTTTTCCCCCTCTGCGGGCATGAGACCACAAGAAATGCTGAATTTCAAGCTGTGTGAATCTCATCAAAGAGCAGGAATACAGACTACGTGGAGAACTCCGGACCTCCCCACTGCTCCTCCTCACCTCTCCTCTCGGCGATCTGCAGGTAGCCGGTGGACAGGTACTGCTCCATGTCTTGCTGGAACGCCTCCTCAAAGAACTTCTGCCTCTCTTTCAGCTTGACCTGGGGGGGCGGCACCCCTCCCTGTTCCGCCCCAGGGACTCGCTGGGGGTGCTCCGCATCCAGCTCCACTGCAAAACATAACAGAAGAAACTTTTTTAACACATCGTAACGTGTAACTTTTACTAAACTGCAGCCGACGTGGCCACAAATTATATTTATTCATTATATTATATTCATATTATACTACCCCCCCCAAAAAGAGAAATAAAAATAAAAGAACTAAATAAAAACCTGATAACTGCATTAATATGCAAGTAAATAAAGTAATGCTGATGATATTAATAACAATGATGAAACAATAAATACATATTTAATTAAAATCTAACAATTAATACTAGAGTGAATAGTAATTAATTGAGTGGGAGTTGTTTATTTTGATTAAGAATCTGTTATTTCTTCTTTCCTCCACAAAACGGAACAATTTCTACGAACATACTCTTTAAAATCTGCAAGTTCATAGTTATGTCTAAAAATAAATTACAAACCTCAAAAATCAGCAAATATTATGTCCTTGGCTCAAGATCTAACTGGTGCCCACTGAATGTCATAGAAATCTGGTCACAGGGGTTTTACTGATAGCAGCAGAGGCTAATACTTTCTTTTTTTACAAATAACTCAAACGCTGGGTCTGTCGAACGCATCGTGACCTGACATCAGTGACGCCTCGCCGGGTCAAAGTCAACCTTTACTGAAGCAGAACACTTGTCGAGCTCAATGCTCACATATTTACATATCCTGCGGTTCACACTTCACCCTCGATAACTCACTCCCTTTTCTTGCGGGTTTGCACAGGAGGAAGCACGCTCGCTGAAGCCTCGCTCACGCACACCCCCACACCCCTCTGCTGCATAGACACTTCAGTAAGCCAAGCCTGAGCTCCCGCTGTCTGCATCCTCGGTCGTGCTGTGGCATTAAAGGGTTGGTTTGAGATGAACATTCATTTCTCATATCACTGCTGTCTAGAAACATTTGACAGGGACTGTTTGTTTTATTCTTTTTTTTGAGTTTGAAGATACATTTATTATTAAGTCACTGGGTTAGTCCTTTACGACTAAGAGCAACTGTTGGTCCTGTATTTTTACTATTTAAAATATGAAATAAATTTAACTACGACGAAGACTTCTTCCATTGGTAGCATTTCAAAATAAGGGGATACTGTAATGTGATGAACGGCTTTTTTCAAAGATGTGATTGACCTTGACAAGACATTTACTGGATTGTGATTGGTCCAGGCAGGACTCTGGGGCAGATGGTGGTTGGTCTGATCCCAACACTTGGTGTCACCCCAGTGCAGGCAGTTCAAGGTGTCTGGGCAGTCTGTGTGGACAGGTCAGGAGAAGGGGGGTGATAGAAACGACCCCGCGGATAGAAACGCGCTCCGTTTGTGTGTGTGCGCTGGTTCTTGTGTATCTGCAGCCTGGAGTCTGGGACAGGCTGTCTCTTCAGTTCTTTCAGCTCCCTATGATAGACGACAGCATTATATAAGACCACTCGCTGAGACGAACGACTGTGGCAAGAGCCAGGCCCCCGCTACATCTAAACTGTCTGATGTGATCTGTGTCTGTGATCCTGGTTTAATAATATGGACCAAAAAAAAGCATTGAATTTCAGGGAATGCTGGTTTCAAAAGAGGTTTTGCTTGTAAAAATCAACTTCTGTTCATTTCCTCTCGACGCAGATCGTAAGCCAATATAGAACTGCACAGATGAAATGCTGGTTTTTGCAACACTGACAGTTATTAGTCAGTTGTGAGAAGTAAATACATGTTATCACCAACAAAAGTACAAGACACTAGGTTTTCAGAGCCTGGTGACATAAAAGAAAAAAGCAGTACTAAAGTTGTACTGAATCTTCCACCAGCAAGACTTTGGTCACTTTATTTGAAGTACATGTGATAACTAAAGTCTAAAATAACTTTTTCTCTGATAAAAACGATGCAGCATCCAGACGATGTCCCACAAAATCCCAGTAATACTGTAGGTCAGTAAACAATCAACAATGGTTCAAAGTCTTATCTTTGAAACAGAGCGAAATCCAGATCCCGTCTGACGCAGATCTACTTCACCCCTCCATATTCACCAGCCCAAAATCAATATCAAAAATAAATCCCTCCCCCCCAAAAAATTAATACACTGCTTGAGGAGTCTTAACTCTGCTATCGGATCAGAGTGCGGCCATCTTCACACAGACAAGAGTCACATATAAAATAGGCCGAGCCCTACACACCTGCCTGCCTGACTGACTGACTGACTGACACTCTCTCTCACTCTCTCACACACACACACACACACACACACACACACACACACACACACACACACACACACACACACACACACACACACACACACACACACACACACACACACACACACACACACACACACACACACACACACACACACACACACTAATGACGAACATCACACTCGCAGCCCTTGGAGACTTGGGAAATACAAGATCTCCCCCTCTCTCTCTCTCTCTCTCTCTCTCTCTGTCCTTCCTCACTCGGTGCCCAATTTATCTCCTTAATTCGACTACCCATCTTTTTTCCCCCCATTTTCCCTCCTTAATGCTGTTCTTCCCTCACTTTTGGCTGGTGTGTGTGCGCGTGAGAGACTGGTCTATTAGATTATATTAGATAATCTATGACATTATGGACCTCAGGGAGGCGTTGTTCAGATTGTGTGGGGCTAGTAACAGGGGATACAGGAAGACAGAGGGCAGCGTGTTTGGTTATCTTTAGGACTTGTGGACAGACAACAACGATAGAGCTGGATCCTGTCTTGTCTTTTTTGTTTGTCTCTAATGTAATTCTCTAGTCCATTATTAGCCTGCACTGTCTATTTGTTTGCTCTCCTCACAATGTGCAAACCTGTCCTTCCTTTCTCCGTCACATCTACTATAACAGTTCTGAGAGCTGCTCCCCACATGGTTCACATTGGAAAACAAAAGCTTCCAAGTTTCTAAATAGATTTTAAACTTTCACATTGTTGTAAAGCCAAGAATTTTTTCTTTCTTTTTTACCAAAGCAAAACATGAAGCATAGAGAGGGATGGTGTATGCCAAGTGATCCCCTCAAGTCATTTTCTATGCTTAAGGATGAGCTTTAATTCTTTTCTCTTTTTTTCCAGGTTTCTTGCGAACATAAAACCAACTATGATATAAATTTATCTTACCCCCCCTTAGTCCCCATTCCTCCTCTAGGTCTTTTCTTCTTCATCATCATCATCTACCAGCAAACCATATCCTGCTACGCACGTTACTGTTACTGTAGCTACAGGGACTATTTTTAGCTCTCACTCATATCTAGCCTGCAGGATTAAGTTTGTGCAGATGACTTAAGTCTAAGTCATTAGGTCTAACAATTTATACCTTTACAGGCCTCGCTGCAAGTACTGCTTTACACAGCTTCACAGACATATACGTCAAGAGTTCATGTGAATGCACATGTAGAGTTTTAAAAAACACATCAACGCACAAATTACTGTACATGATTGTATGACACGATTCATGTGCGTACACAAGCTGATGCAGACATCATCTGGTCATGATTCATAGGAGCAGATGGAATTGTATTTTTAGTCACAAAGATGATGTCAAAGGAAATAACACAATTTTATTCAATTACAAAGGCAAAGGGTATTTAACGGCACTCGAGTAGAGCAGCTAGTCTAAAATCACCTCTTAAAGTGGACACAGAGGATCTTCCCCCATGAGAAAAAGACAGAATCGATGCATGAACAAAGATCAAAAACTATGTAGCAATTTGTTTCCTGCCTTAGCCTTGCTTTCAACACAAACACAGAATATTTTCAACTGAAAAGCTTTCACTGAAAAACATGAATGTAAAATTCTGGTGTACTACCTGGGTTTGTGCTTGCAGTTCCTGCAATCATCATGTAGGCACAAAAAAAATCGATATGAAATGAGACTCGTAATGTGATTTACTCAGCGGTAGAGAAACGTCTGAGATGTGTTCTACAAACGCAGGAAGCAAAACCCACAGGAAAAAGGCTGGTGGTGTGTGTGTGTGTGTGTGTACGTGTGTGTGTGTGTGTGTGTGAGATCATGCCCCTGCATTTTTTTTAATATTTCATATTATACACAATAAACAGGCAAAGAACCATCTGGCTGCTGATGAACTTAAGCTCTTAACTGCCATTAAATTGTTGTCTGCATTTTATTTGTGTGTGTGAGTGAGTGTGTGTCTGTGTGTGTGTGTGTGTAGGAAGACTAAAGCAGAACTGTGCATGCTCTTTTATATGCCACGTAAATGTTTCTAAATATAGCCGCACAGAGACCAAACCTGAAATAGGCGCCTGCAGCTGAAAAGTAACGAGGAAACTCCACCATCAAGGCCAATTCAGGTCTTTGCAATTCAGCTCCAGCTTTAGATTGAACTAAATTGAGTCCATTTCCCACAGCTTGGCTCACAAAATGCAAATCATGGCGTTGATTGTTAGTCACACAAGATTGGTCACCACGTTTCTTTTGTATGGGCAAAGCTAATTGGGGCTTACTTTACAGGAACTCATTTTATTTCATAGAAGACATTGAAGCCCCCCCTTCAGTCGGAAGTAATGATTAGAGGTCTTTCAGAATTCAGTTTGGTAAGATCCGTCAAGTATCGAGAACATAGCGTTTCAAGAATTGACAGACTCCATTTAAGTGACCGCAAATAAGCAACACCATCAGCCGCCTTTTCAAAAATGAAATATGTCTTTTCAGAAAATCAGCAGCAGCTGATTCAAGTAACTGCAGAGCTGGATCCAATCAGAGGCTGGTTGCCATTCTTGGAGAAAGAGATAACATAAAGGTCAGGGACATGGTCACATTTGCCTGCAATGCAACAAAATCCTTATCCAAATAAAGTGGAAATGCATTGCGCTTGTGTCAAGGTCTGAACACTGCTCAGCATTTTAATTCATTTTAATTTGTCAACAACACTGTTTGTGGCATTTGCCAAGCCAGGATGAAACCCAATTGACTTTGTTTTTCTATTTCGATTAAGGCTCAAACAATCCATCCACATCTCATTGTAAGCGTTTTCATACATTTCGCATCACACTGACTCACCAAAACCGATCAATTGTCAATATCTGATATAAAACCCGCCCTTGTTCTGGCCGTCAGTTTAAATTAGCTGTCTGGTCTCAGATGGATTCGTTTCCGTTTGCTTGTAAAGGCCTAATATTTCATTCTGAGACGGCAGCGCCGGGCCTGAAGACCAAGAGGCAGGCTTGACAGTGGAGACAGCCACTGCTTCTTCTTCTTAAGCCCCAGCTCAATCAGCCGTGGCATTTTTAGATTCTGTACGCCTCGCTATATCACTCGAGTGCTCAGGTTTCCGCTAAAGGCAGCCCCCCCTCCCCCTGCTGTACATAGCACACGCACACACACACACACACACACACACTCTTCATACCCTCTGTCACATACACACACCCACCACAGTAACTGGCACGTTAAGTGACAAATGATACAGAAACTGTGTGTTCCAGGGGGAATAGATGAACTATTTGTGTACATATAAGAAACACACTCAGAGCATGGACCGGCAACCAGGCACATCACACACAGAACAGAGGAGGAGTGAGTCATTATTGCGGCTGAAGTGTAACTTAACAGCGTGGAATGACCCATCCAGACATTTACCTGTATCGCTATTGAGTATTATCTCGTAATGACTTGCTGGCTGCTGAGAGTCACAAGAGTCCCTTTGCTGGATAAATGTGCATATAACACACACATGCTCACACACGCAGACACTCTGTCGGTCTCACAATGACCAAACGCTTATCTTCAAACTGATCGTGCGTCTCACTGAAACAAGCACACACACACACGCACGCACGCACGCACGCACGCACGCGCGCGCGCGCACGCACAGGAGTTGAGCTTTTTTCCTGCTCTTCATGTTCTGCCATCATAACACACAAACTCCTGCCAAGCTGGCACACATGATTTGACTCAAGAAAACAAAATCATTTTGTTACAGTGTGTATTAATCTCCTTCCATGTTCAATTTTAAATCTAATTGTAAGTCTCCCATAAACCATACAGTGTTTTAGTATTATTCTAATAGTTTGTGGTATACTCGTGCCTTGGGGGGATCCCAGGTATAAACTGCCGCTACATATTTTACTCTCTTTGCTGAATAAAGTGCCATTTTCATAGCTTTCTGAAATGCAAAAAGTATATATATATGTTGCTCCAAATGCTACACAATCGTTTCTGGCTTTTTAAAATATTTGCTTGGTCAACATGATTCCCACACATCAGTGATTCTCTCTTTCTCTCTCAGATACCCTCCTCTGATTTGAGTAGGAGTCAAAACAGACTTGATTCAGCTTTGCTAGTTACACATGTAACCAGGCAACTGTAGGCTACACCAACATGTTAGGCGGAGCTCAGTAGGAGGGCACTTGCTTCCTGCTAAGTCACACAGTCAGAACACCAACAGAGGATGGAACATTTCTCATCCTTGATTATGACTTTGACTATACATAACCAGCTAATGAGACGCCATACAAAAAGAAATAACCCGTTACACAGCCGAGAGTGATGAATTCCTGTTGACTGGTTCCATAAATGAAGGCATCCAGCTAAAGTGTCGTAAAAAACCAGATGCCATGTTGTTCACCTGGTTTACCGTCTGTCAATTAGACACAAAAACAACAGATGGGTAGAAAGACAAATTGCTTAGACAGGCTGAAATGTGCGCACAGTGTTTTTTGATAATATCAATTTAACTTGTATTTCTATAATAAATAATAACTTAAAATCCCTGGATAATGGACAATTCAAACATGAACTATTACCATAACAAACTCTTATGTATTGTCCCACTGATAAACACGTTGTCAACATGTTGTTGTTAGTTAATGCACTTGCAGGATGCTATTTAAACAACATGCTCGCTGGACAGGAAATGACAACTGTATTGGGCTGAAACTAGAAAAGACACTTACATTCAGTTATATAATATGACACAATAAGATGACAATAGCCCAGGGTTTGTCTATTATTTTGCCATTTAAGAAAAAAATATCAGATTTCAAACAGCAGTGATGCAAAAGAAACCGTATTATACTTTCAAATGGTGTGAGACATTCACCCCCAACCAGAGCCGTCTTGCTGCCGCATGGGTTCACAGTGAGCAGCTGCACTTGTTACTTTTCAGGTCTGGGATGTGCAGCCTTGTCTGCCAGTATGTTTTGTTCTGAAGTGAATGAGTTCAAAATCTAAATATTGTGGGTAGATGAGCCTGTAGCAGAGGTGGAGGAGGAGGGAATGTGAGCAACTGTTTTCTACGGAGGCAAATGTGAATATATTCTCCTCTAGCTCGCTGCTTCCCACTGCTAGCTGACATCTACCTCAAAACATTTACATTGCTGCGAGGCATCTGGCCTTTATAAATGTGTATCTTTAATGTACGTGTGTGTGTTTGTAAGCATGCTGTCACGCAACACACAGGCTCGGAGAAACAAGTTTACACCAGCAGGGGCCAGACGGTTAGAAGGGTCAGCAGCAGATGAGATTGAGAGCATGGAACATATACAGTTCACGCATTGTTGGGCTTTATTAGTGTACATTAACACCAAATGTACACATGGCATAAATACATGATGAATATTAAAGATGTAAGGTACGTTTTTTATTCTTGTAGCTGTTAATTTGAGTTAACACACTTTGCGGCCTCTTGACCTTCATTTAAAAGCAATTTATCAAATGTAATGTTGTGTCTGAGGATACGGTTCTGTGGCCTTGAACCAGTCGCTTGATAACTGGCGACAGAGAAAGACAGTGAGAGAGATTGAGAGCAGGTTGTTTCATCTGACAGCACCTGACAGTACTTTGTCAAACAGAGGGTCCATCCATCAAGGAGAGAGAGGGGAAGAAACGGAGAGGTCCGCATGTTCTCAGAGGTCTCCCAGCTCCTCACAAGCCTGTCAAACTGCCCACCCTGCACAATTCGCCCAGTAAAAGAAAAGAAAAAGAAAATGTACACCGACGTGAATCCTCTTCATGCCGTTTTATCTCACTGACACTGGATATACTACACACTTTTATATTAAGAATCCAGTTTCAACAATGTTTGAGGCCCCGGAGGAAAAATCATTTTCACCTAACACGTAATGATTGAATTGTTGCTAATCAAAATTTTGCAGTTCCAGTCCTGATTCATTTGCCATTCACATGCAGCTAAACCCACCCTCTCATAAGGGGATTAAATCTGTCTTAATGAAAATTGAAGAAAAAAACTCTTCCCTGTGCTCGGAGATACATATGGGAGGGAGAAAAGAATCCCTGGGCTGCCAAATAAATCAGAGTTCAACCTATGGGCTCTAAGCACCTGACGACAAGGAATCGAACTATAGCGGGGCTGGATACAATTTATTACCTCCACAAAGGACCTCACCAGATGCACATTCAGCTTCGTCATTCTGCGCTACTGGAAACAGTAAAAAAGAAAAATTACCTTTCTTCCCAAGAGACAATTAAAAATGCTTACATCACCAAAATCTCTGTGAGCCTTCCTAATAGAGGCTAAATGAGGAGTAAAAGTGGGAGGAGAGGGAGAAAAGGCAGGTTAATTGCATGCCTTGAAGGGAGTTTGACTCACACCGATAAGGGTGACGTCTGGTTGAAAGACGGGTAATATAATAAGGACTCTGCGTAAGCCTCTAAATTATGAAAAACCTGGTCAAAATGATCCTGGACTCAGGGAAAGCAGCTTAAAATCTCTATAAGGCCTTAGTGAAAAACAGTAATAAAAAGGAAATCAAACACACACACACACACACACACACACACACACACACACACACTCACACACACACACACTCACACACACACATACCCTCCGGCGTTTTGTACACTACAACCCAGGCAGCTGTGATATAGCAAAAGCTGTGTTTAAGTGTTTAAACCATTTTGATTATTTGTTAGTGAACAAAATGCTATGTGCAAACAAGAAGATATTCACATCCAATATGCATGTGTAGTCTAGAGACACACACACATATTCTTTTTTTTTTCCAGGAATAAGAATGTGTGAATATTTAGAGATTTCTGGAACACTCACACAGGCTTTGATGCATTATGCAGGAAAATCTCCTCGGTTCTCCCTACACCACAACAAATACAGCCTTACGCCAGCAAAAGCCCACCGCAAGTCGTCAGTGCTGACATCTCTCAAGAATGACCTGTTCACTCGTTTCTTTCTTTTATAAAGCGGGGAGAGTGAAGAAAAGAGCGAGAGAGATACGAAAGACAGAGATATGGGATGACATACGTGTGACGCTGTTGAGTCAAAACTTCTAAAATCGTAGAAACTCAGCTGCCTCCCTGCTACACTGACATGAGGAGACTAGAAGAAGTAAACACCATACTGAATGTGGTAAATAATACTGCACAACAAATGATTCAAGATTGGATTGAAGGTCCTGGTGCATAACCTTGTTGGTACCCTCTATGAGATAAATAGTTGATTGTGTGGCAACAAACTTTAATAGGAAACAGTCCATTGTGGACTGAAGCATAGAAATGTATTAATATCCTTGGAAGAAGCTCAAGTAGAGCCAGTTCATATTTTAATAACCTTGACAAAGTTAAACGGTTCCGGTCTTTGAACAAACTGTCAACAAAGAAGATGATCAGCCTTGCAATGAGTTTTCGAGTCTCCTCGTGTATAAATATCTAACGGCCCCCGCGCGCGTTACCTTTGATCAATCTTTCATCAGCACTCGTGTCGGATGTACGAGTCCTGCCTGCAGGTCTCTTCGTTCAGGGATGCCGATGAATCAGTTTACACGCACAGCATCTTGCTCAACGAGAGCAGAGATCTCATGGTTGTTTTACTATTGTGAATTTAATCAGACAGATGTTTGGCAACAAATGCATTTTTTTCAGGGGATCACCTGGGATAAGTCTTACGGCCTTTTTAGAGGAGGGGGAATTATATGGTGCGTTCTGTTGTTTGTTCACGGTTTGAGTGACAGTGTGCGTGATTTCTTTTTACAGGTTGACAGAGGAGGCGACAAACAATATGTCAACAAACCACAGATGGATTCAACAACAGAAGTTAGATGTATGTTACCTACACCTGCAACCTGCACCCATTGGACAGTACCAGCTGTCAATCAAGCTGTATCCATGCTCCAGTGAATACAGCGCTTTATCATCTATTTGACTCTTATGAAATTAAACATCATGCTGTATTGAAGAAGACTTGAAACTACAGATTGAGACCATAAACTCCTCAGGAAAATGTTTACTGATGTTATATATCAAGTGACAAGTAGAGTCATTATCTCATAGACTTCTATAGGAACTGACTTATTTTTGCAACCAGTGGAGTCGCCCTCTGCTGGTCATTCGAGATAATAAGGGTGTTGGGCAATTTGTTTCACTTCCTGGAACCGGTGACTACATCCATTTTTAAATACAACCTGTTGGGGCGACAGTGCTAACCACTGCCCCACCGTGCTATATATTATTTCTTATTTCTCAGGCTTGCTATTTTATCGTGGAACTCTACGTGCCAACTCTGCTCTCACTGTTGAGCTGAAAAACATCTGATTTTGTCTCTCTCTGGGCCCCATGCCATCCCCGACCTGTGCCTTTATTTAGCTGCCTCATTTCCTACTCACACAGCTCAACAATAAGAGACGAGCTTCCAGCTACAGCAGCTGGTGGGAACATGTGTGTTCGTAAAGACTTAGGTTAAGAGGCAGACAATTGAGATAATGAAACTATTGTATTAATCTGCAAATATCATTCCTTCACATCCCCAAGAGCTGGGCTACCGTCATCCTGTAGTGACTGAGTAAGAGGGGGGAGAGAGTGAGATGTTCATTGTG
Organism: Scophthalmus maximus; assembly: GCF_022379125.1. Classification (NCBI taxonomy): domain Eukaryota; kingdom Metazoa; phylum Chordata; class Actinopteri; order Pleuronectiformes; family Scophthalmidae; genus Scophthalmus; species Scophthalmus maximus. Next base: position 7,082,816 of record NC_061536.1, on the reverse strand, counting down.
TGTGAAAGAGAGAGAGACAGAAAAGATTATTCTCTTTCAAATAGCTACTTCCAGTGGGAAAACACCACATCTTGTCCAGCTACTTCTTGGAACATGACAATAACTTTATGTTGCTCCGATGCTCTGCACAGTTACAATATATCAAGACAACATTGTCCATACGACTGCAATATTCACAGAATGTCGAGACTGAGCAAACTCTATGGACAGGTTGGACAAGTTGGAGATAAAAGTTATATAAAGTAGATTTCTATTAAGAATGGAACAGCAAAATGAATGTTGCAATAATAAACTCAGTAACGTGCTCTGGAGGATTTGTGAGATGTGCTGTAGATGTCAGGTAGAGTTACATTGCTCTCCAAATTAAGGTTGCCATGGTAAAGAGCTGCACTCTACTTGTAGTGCAGAAAACATTCAGACACATCTTCAGTTTCTGTAAACCACAATGAATTTCAGTCACTGCAATCAGGCCAAAGAGGTTTCTACACCTACACAAGTTTTGACACAGTAGATATACTGTACTGTGGCAGCTATTGGCATTAAAGTGTCACAGTAATGATGCAGAGAGCATGTTCTTCTCATCTGCAATGAAGTCCGACAACTAAATATTTCAAGGGGCGCTTTTGTTACATCCCGACAGAGATATCAAAATCTATCAACGACATCTCTTTGTTTTGCCGAGCTCCAGATCTTTTTCTCTGTCACTGCGTATTTCTCACATATTCTCCTCATCCCTCTTTCGCTCGCTCTTCTTTCTGCAGTCAGAGTGCGCCCTCCTGTTAGCCCCATCATGAATTGTTAAAAGCCTAATCTTGGCCAGGGGAGAGAATGTTACAAAGGGCTTTCGCAGAGAGCTGAGGCAACATCGCACATAACTGCACAAGCGTGCACACACAAACTCTCATTCTCAAACACACACACACTGACACACCAATTCCCTCTGGGCATGTGCAACTCCATATTATATTCTCCTCTTTGATATCATCCTTCCCTATATTATTATTTTACTCTCTTCCTCTCTCTACAGCCCCAGTGCACGCTCAGTCCTCTATATCCTGGAGTAATGTTGTCCAAATATATATATATATATACCTATGCCCTTGTATCTCCATGTTATGTACTATACCGTACATTCTCACCTATAAATCAGAAACATTTTCACAGAGACTTTTACCACAGAATATTTTTGCTCAGTTAATTTCTATTCAAGAAATGAATGTGGCAACTACCTACGAAGAATTACATACCACAGTTAGAGTTAGACTTTTTGATATTGATCTAAGCGCCCTATGTTGCAGAGGCATTGCAAATCTTTCATACAATAATTTATAATTTAACAGCCAGTATGAGGTAGTGTACGTGGCCGTCTTTCCACAAGGCAGTTTCACCAGAAGTATCACATCTAGAAGGAAAACATTTTTTTCTGATTAGTGGTCCATTGATGATGCTGTATTGTGAGTCCATCTGTTGTTTTGTTGTGCCTAACTTCTCAGTAAGGGCCACACACAGTCACCTGGCACACGGCAGGGAAGCCTCCTCTCCCCCACAGCAACCTGTCTTGCCGTCAAATTTTGTTTTGTGTGGTGCACTGACACACAAGCACCACCTTGCAAATCTGGGAATACACAATAACTGGCAAAATGACCAAGAATGGACACAACTGCCGATATAGATACAAAGCATACATGATGCATACAAAATTTGTCTCCCCCCACCCCGCTTCTGCTGGGTCACAGCATCAGAGACAGGGAGAAGAACGAGGAGAGAGAAAAGGGGAAAGATGTGTTCCATGACCTCAGTCCACATGTAAGGACCTTGAGAGGTTTATCTGTCTCTGCCTGACTGGAGTAATATAACCTTACATAAGGTAGCAGGCAGGGGGCCTGGAGGGAGGGAGAGCGCAGGCAGAGGAAAGCCTTGGAAAGAAAGCTAAAGGAACTCAAACAGCAAGCCGCAGAAGCAGGATGATAACCACACAGCATGCAAGCGCTGAAAAAACAAATTTACAGCGTACACCGCAGAGATGGACACATACACAAAGACACGCATATAAGCCTGATGGTGACCGACACACAAATGCAAAGATGTGCATACATGCAAAAGCATGAAACTCACAGAAACTGTATTAACTCTGCAGCAGACTCTCTCTCTCTCTCTCTCTCTCTCTCTCTCTCTCTGTCTGTCTGTCTGAGTCTTTAAATACTGTCTGTTCAACCATGGACCTAATTAGAGCAAATCTCTGGCTGTCTGACCACACTTTCACTTTTCTCTCGATCCTCTCTTTCTCCATTTCCCAGAGGAGTGGGAGGAGAGGAGAGAAAAATGCGATAACCCACCTGCTGTGGTACATCACACAGAAAAAGCAGTTTCTGTGACTTGGAACAAAACGCTGATTATAACGGCTTCTCTTTTTTTTGTATTAGCAAATAGATTTTGAATTTTCATAGATTGATTTGTGTGGGGAAATACAGTGTGGTCTTTGTTAATCTACATGCATGTGGGCGTGTGTATGTGCATATGTGTATTTTGTCTTGTGTGCAATATGGTTTAAGACAGTCCGTCATCTCATTCCTAGGCACATTGGAGGGGGTGTTTGAAATCATGTGAAATCGTGAACTAGGATCCATCCCTCTTCCTCTGCCACTGAAGTAACTGGGGCACACTTTTAAAACACTGCCATAAACTGTGTGTGAGTGTGAAATCATACACCAGTCACTTCTCTCCCTTTAATTACTATCATCATGCACCGTGTAGATCTGACCAAGTATTTATTTTTTTGTCATGCCACGTCTCCAAGTACATGTTTTCGGCATGATCACATGATGTTGTGCGAAAAGATCTCTAGAGAATGAATTCAGCATTCACTCCAGTGTTGTTTATAATTTCCCAACACTGTTTTCACAGAACATTTTCACTTTTAGGATCAGTATCAACAACTGGATTGTGCAGAAAGAAAGAAAAAAATGTTTAAAAGCCATGTATCTCCCTCACAACAGAGCCCTACTGACATCAATGTGGATAAATACAAAGATTGACTGGCAAACAGTGCATAGTTACAGTTGCTATGCAATGATTGGACAATTGCTGTTTGGGGAGGGGGTTATTAAACGGTCGATTCCAGTGGTTATCACTCAGATGAGATCCATTTATCTGGCTGGCTTCAGACTGAATGCAACTGCAGATGATACTTGATCTAAACTGGGGGACCAGTTATAATAAATAATTGCTATTATTTTGTAAATTTGCCAACGAACATATTGCCCATAAAAAAGGGCCATGTCATAAAAGAATCGTGTCAAATAAAATGTGATAATCTGCATTTAAACCTCAATGAGCATGTGCAGCCAAAACCTTAAACATTACACTCGAGAGAGCGTAATCCATATTCGTCAGACCAGGGCACAACTGTAGCATCAGATTACTGTTCTTGGCTGACAGGAGTGGAACCTGACAGGGTCCTCTGCTGTAGTAACTGATTCGCATTAAGATTTAATGTGTTGTGTATTCCGAGATGCTTTTCTTCTCACTACAGTTGTAAAGAGTGGTTATCTGAGTCACTGTAGCAGTTTTCTACTCCAACCAGTGTCAGGCGCTTCAGTCCGCAGAACTGCCGCTCACTTGATTTTCCTTGTGGGGGGTGAAAATCCCAGGATATCAGCAGTTTCAGAAATAATCAAAGCAGCCTGGTCTTACACCAACAAGCATGCCACAGACTAACAAACTGAGATCACACCTTTCCCCAATTTTGATGTTTTTGATGTCAACCTCAACTGAAGCTCCTGACTAGATGATTTTAATGCAATGCACTGCTGTCACATGATTAGCTGATTGGACAATTGCATGAATAGGCAGATGTACAGTACGGGTGTTCCTAATAAATTGCTAAATTTCTGTCCGTTTAGGGTAAAACAATCAGAGTTTCCACTGCCATTGATTTTTAAAAGCTGACTGAAAGTATCCTGTCGTTCTCTGTAATGGCTTCTTTTTGTTTGGCTCACTTCGCAAATTCCACCTCTTCATCAATATCCTCTTTCCATTATTCTCGAGTCATTCTGATTCTCCATCTTTTCACCCGCCCTCCTTCAACCTCAACTTGTTAGCTTAGCCCTCTCTATTTTATCACTCCCCTGCTGCACAGCTCTCGTCTTCATCAACTGTTTTTTCTTCGCTCCGTCATCCCCTTTCCCTGTTCATTGTTCATTTCATCATCCTCTTTCACCCCTCTCTCTCTCTCTCTCTGCTTTCTTCCACCCAACCATCTCCTTCTCGTTCAGTCTTTTATCATCCCCCTTCTTCCATTTTTCTAATCTCTTCCGTTCTCCGTCTGTTGCACTCATTGTAACATTTTGAATCCGAAACCCATCTTCGCTGTGAGACAGTTCCTCCCAATCCATCTCAATGTGAGGATTGCTGGGAAACCCAGCAGTGCAGTTGAGTTAACGGTAAGAAGGGAGATTGCATGCTCTGGGGTTTGCCGACAACACCTGTTAAGCCAGGTGGACACTGCTTAGAAGACAGAATGAAAGAGAGGACAAGGGAACAGACAAGAAAGAGCGTGAGAGAAAGAAAGAAAGGGAAGGATGTGGGAAAGAAGGGACAATGAACAAGGTGGAATGAGAAATAATGTGTCATCCAGCAAAAAACACTGTAAAACCCTAATTCATGGTCTTAACCCCTTAAGACGGATAATTAGCATCATAATATAGCAAACCATGCCACTGCACTGACAAATATTGCAGTATTTATGTACCTATGCGTGTATGTATGTGTGCATATGGTGCATATTTTTGGGCATATGCATGAACAGACTGGCCATTTATGCAACAGCACACATGCATCAGTTATGTAACGTCGGGAGCATGCTACACAAAGACTAGATTTTCGCACAGACCTGAAATAATGACACTTAACCCAACAGATCGAATCATGTCACTGGCAACAAAAAGAAAAGAAAAAAGTGGAGTCGGTCGAGGTTAAAATGAGATAATTATATCTTGTGAAAATCAAGTCTTGCTCCGTCCTTGACTTTATCCTTTGACAGAACAGATTCTTTCATCTCTTGAACCAAATCTAATTTTAAAAAGATAATTAATAGCGTCATATCCAGACTTAACCTTCTACAATGGTTTCACAGACAAAGTTAACAAGCTGCGTAAAAACTAGGATGCCAATTAGCAGCCTAATTGCATTTTAGTTACATTAGATCGAAGGTGCATGGAGAAATGTATGCACACAAAGATGAAAGCATAAGCGCACACACACACACACACACACACACACACACACACACACACACACACACACACACACACACACACACACACACACACACACACACACACACACACACACACACACACACACACACACACACACACACACACACACACACACAGTAGACTCCGGTTAAAAGATCAACACGGCAATCAAACAGTTTGACTTGACAGCGATCGTGTCACTTACAGTTAAGGGCTGTTCAGTGCAAGCAAATACTTGGATAAACATAAACTCCTTGGGAACCTTCTGTGCTGCTGCCTGCTAAATGTCAAATTTGAGAAACTCCCACCTTTCCTGTTAATCCACTACCTTGGCAATTTGTAATCAGAATAACTCGACTGCATGTTAATCACCATTTTAAAATGTCAGCCAAACACAATTGTCTTGGTATATCGCCCATACCCTGCCAACATACACATACACATGCTGTCTGCTGATATTGTTGTAATGACCATTAAACACAGTTTCTTCTGAATATGGCAGAATATTTAAATAGACTTTGAAGAGTGAACATATATTATTATTTTTTGTTTTGTTCTAGAAAACGTCTTTGAGAAAAGAAGGATTTCCTCTGGCAGAATTAAAAGTTGAATTCGCTGTTGGCTTGAGGCATCAGAGACGGAGCAGGAGCAAGCTACTGTTACCCCCTTCTTCAATGGTCCAGACTCTTCTCATTAAAGCTGCACAAAAGCCTAATCACATCTGCAGCGTTTTGATTTACATGCAATTAAAGTTTCATGTGAACCCCAGATAAACCAGACAGGAAGAGAGGAGAAGAGAGGAGAAGGAACAGATGTACAGCAACCAGGCACAAAAAATAAGAAAGGTGGGGACAGAGGGAGAGGGGGGGTGGGGTGTACAAGGGAGGATAGATGTGGAGAGGAGCGGAGAGGAGAGGAGAGGTGAGACAAGAAATCATTTGGCAGGAGAAGTGATGACACAGCACATCCATCTCAGTGGCAGGTGCCTGCTGTTGCTCCTCTACAGAGGACACACACTAACAGGCAGCGCGAGCTCTGCACCAGCATCACACTGTGATAATGCCACAGTGAGTGTAGCTGCCAGAACAAAGATTAAAAATGCTGCTGATTGTCTCAGCTAAAAATATCACCACTTTACAAATAAAAGGCTTTCAACACAAGTCCATAAATAGTGCATCGCTGGGGGTTTATTTTTGTCTCAATTAGTGTGGTATTATGACTACAATATCTTATTTATTGTGACTATTGTGACTTTTATCCGGCACAGCTCGAGCACTTTCCTTTGATTTAGAGAAAGGGAAGATTCACAACTCGTGACATGATTCATAAAAAAATTCTCTATTTTTCCTTTCAACTGCAGCTTAGCTATGACTTCTGACTTTCCTCAGATGGTATACTTGGTTATGTAACACTATGGTTAAGTGGCCTGTGGCCACTTGATATTTCCATGTGAAGGCACCGATCTACAAGAAGGCAATGTGATGGATACATCTTGACAAGGAACAAACAGGTCTCATACGAAGCAAAGCAGCCTGGAACTGGAGCTAATTGTGTCAAATTGGATTCATCAAACAACAAGCGGGTGTACAATGATGTAATTACAAAAAACTAAACGGTCATAAATGCACAATAGGCATCGACTGTGGACGAGTGTGTGTCAGTGTGTGATTACTCACATCACCCAGGCACACAAAAGGTTTCCAGGCAGGTTATATGAAAAGTAGTAAATTACATCATCAAAATAACAGGGGGGAGAAGGGGAAAGGAAGCGAGAGGAGGGGGATGGTGCTATAATAATGAAAGCAATAAAAGGAGACCCATTTTCCTAGATGTGATCTCAGTCACAGCAGTCATTATGTGCGTGCGTGCGTGAGAGAGAGAGAATTTATGTACTGTATGTATGTTCCCACTGAGCTCTCAATGGAGTCAAAATGAGTCACATCATCTTATCAATCACCCACTTAAAGTAGTGTGCGTGTGCGTGTGTGTGTGCATGTGTGCGTGTACTGCTTGAGGCCAAGATGAAGTCATACATTAAAACTGCAGAGCAGTCCCACACACTTTCACCCACTGAATAACTGCACATCATATTATAACGATAAAGTTCCATGATCATAATCCTCCAACCTTTTGACCTTTGATACACACACTTGATCTTTAACTCAGCCAAACACAAACATAGAAACTTGAAAAACTAAAAGAGGTAGGACTAAATAGCTTATATTTATATATGAAAAATGAAATCAGTTTGACATTAGTGACGCGGACATCAGCATCTCATTTTCTTCTTACTGAAAACAGCTGAATACAGCTGTCTTGGTTGTCAATCAATGCACGGCATCTTTCCAATAGACCAACAGCTGGAGGAGCTCCGGCAGGGACTATGTAAACAAACTCATTCATGCTCCATCATACACACCACAACACACACAACACACAACACACAACACACACACACACACACACACACACACACACACACACCATGCTAACATTTGCAATTATTCACACACAAGCAGACATTCTCCTCTCTGTCCATTTACTGTTACGTATGTCATTTTCTGTGTACAATGTTACACAATCAAACTCTTGGCATCTTCACTCCTACTCCCTATCGATACACACAAGCAGACACACATTACTATTACAAATAACATAGATTGATTATTTCACTTGCAGCGTCTACATCATTACAAATAAATAATTAATGAACTTGCTGTTACATTGCCTTGAACTATACGTCCTCCTGCATTGCCGGGTCTCCCTTCAACATAAAGACACAAATCCCAATCAAACAAGAAGAAAAAAGTGACTTACAGGAGTTCCTTTGGCTCCCGTCTGTTGCACCAGTAGAGGTGGACATCCCAGCAGGATGCTGTTTGCCCTCACAAGATACCGCCGAATGGGAGGAAAGGGGAGGCAGACGGCACGACTGTTGTACACGGAAAACTCCTGCGATCACAACAGCACCTGCCCAACATGCATCCTCACGCTGACTCTCACTCTGCACACATGCCCCTCCATACAAAAGATGCACCAGAGATGCTCACATGCACATTGTCATGCAGATCAAATCACACATACACACACACACACACACACACAGCCTGTACACACTCGAATACTGAGCGTCCTCAGGAACCAAGCACCCAAGAAACACACGTGCATGTATGAGTCGCTGCTGAGCCAGTGTCTTGTGTGAAGGATGCTGAGGCTGACAGTGGAGAGAGAGGGCGGTGGGCTGGGGGGGAAGCGAAGACGAGTGGAGCATACCACTGGCTGCTGCTGAGCGAGGGAGGAGGGGGACTGGAGGATGAAGAGGGGGTGGGAAAGAGGGTGTGTGCATGAGGAGGAAGGGAAATAACGAGCAAAGATGATTATGAGTTGGGTGTGCGTGTGGCTGCATGATTCTATGAACATCTGATTTAGAGCACGCTAACGGTTTTTTTTAACCAAGTCTGCATTTATATTATACATCTCCTTTTTTTGACTGAAGGACCAAGCCATTTTTATAAACAGGGATATGAGCACCTAATAAAGTGGATAGAGTGTCTTGTTGCTTCTTGTAACACACACACACACACACACACACAAACAAAGCCACCCAAAGCAGTACACCCAAGACACACAGTGAAAAGGGAAACAAGCTTGCGCCAACACCGAGTCTGTCTGCCTCCGCTGCCTGAGGGTGGGGGGTGATGGTGGCGGGTGGGGGCATAATAATCCTCCTCATTAGCATGATGCTTTGAAGAGCATCACAGTTCCACCTCCTCCTCTCCTTCCCCAATGTCCTTCACTAACTCCTCCCCCACTCTTTTTCCCTCTGAGATGGCCACTTTTAAAAAGCATGTTATGCACTATTGGTGGGAGGACACATTTCTTGCACGTATGACTTCAGCAACCATGCTAGTGCCAGTGGTTAGAGCATTGTTGATTTTCGAAATTGTGACTGATTCATACAACAACTTAGCAAATGTCAGAATAAGTGCAGAAGAGATATATATTAAATATAATATAAAACAATATAATATAATATGAGCGCAAGCCAAAAAAAGTGTAGTGAGTCATTCTGAAGAGAAATTAAACCCTGAAGCTTATACAGAGACACACAGGCACACATAGAGACACACTAAATCCACATAATGTCAACTCTAGCCTTCATCTTTATGACACATCATAGTCCTCAATGCCTGAGGGGCTGTTGTGCAGGGGGGGGTTTGGATACAGCTGTACGAGTCACACTGCAGGGAGCTCAGCAGAAATATCATAAGCTCCTTAATTAGCTATGGGTGATTATAAGTGAACCACAGAATGGGCTATGGGGGGGGGGGGGGGGGGGGGGGGGGGGTGAAAAGTGCACCAGCTGGAATTTGGGATGGACTCCGGGAACATGACATCAGTACAAGAAGAAACAATCATCAAACAGATAATTGGAGCCTTCTGTTCGCATTGAGTACCTGCAAAAAAAATCAACTACACTACCATAAGTATGTGTTGCTCAGCAACTATTTTGTTTAGCTGCTGTTCAAAAGGTAATTACTGCATGAAATATGGATGTTATTAGCATTTTATTGATGCATTGAAAACCTGAAGCCTGTCAAATATCCCGATTTATTACTTTTTACCATTGACAAAAGGAAAATTCTACTGATATGCAATATCCAGCCACTGTTGCAGTAGTTGTATGGATATATGTGATCTGGTTTAAAGAAACATTTCAAGGTTTCAACTGAGGATTTCTTACTTAATCTTTCACAAAAGCCAGCAACATCCGACCGTGACACTTTCCACATTCACTGAATCTTGCACGGAAATGTGAGCGATGGCAGCAAACATCCAATCCCCTTTATCCCCCCAGCACTCCAAACCAAGGACTAGTGCCTTGACAAGTTATGATAATGTCAACCAATACATATAACCGTGTTTGTCTGTCCAGTGAAGAAGAGGCTGGCAAATGTCTGATTTATCAGCCATGGGATGGGACCTCAAGGGAGGAGGAATAAAAGAAGACACTTTTAGAATAGTCAGCAGATGTGCAGTGTGCTTTACTTTATAGAAATTGTTTTTAAGTGGTGTCTGACAAATAACAGGGGAGAGAGAAGCTAATTTCCCAGGCGAGTAACCTTTCATGTTTACTTGCCAAGTTGTGTGAGATTGATAATAGAGAGGTAGTGATAGCTGCGACAGATCTCACTGTTAACAATGCAGCTATGTATCCTGCATAGTGTCCCGCTCTAAATACAACAGAGTATCACTATTGAATCATCATTCAGTGGTGACAGAATATACTGGAGAATATTAGTTTTTTCCCCAGTTTCTGATTTTCTTTAAACATGTTCTCCATTTGACATAAAACCAAGCATTACTAAAACTTACAAACACAATGGCTTCGATTAACAAAAAACTGCCAAGAACAATGAGGGAACCAACAGAGTAGAACGAGAACAAAGACACAAAAATACGGTCGCCTTGGAAACTGACATTCTACTTTCCAGTTTGCCAAGTTCTCCAGGCCATCCATAAACTCGTTTTCATCTCTTTTGTCCAAAAGCCTGACAAAGTTTGGAAATAAACAGTGTTGTCCTCTACTGCCATATTACTGATGTCACATAATTTTCAAGGGAAAGGTCTAATCTACTCACTCAATAGGAAACAATAATTCAAAATATTATTTAAATATTTATCTTTCCAAATACTTACCCAAGTAAGCATAGTAGTTGTTCAAACGAGTGATTAATTAGTGCTATTATCGGTTCCCTACACTTAACTTTTGAGCATTTGGCTTGAATTCAATTTCTCTCAACACCTGCCCTTGGTACCGATCAGGGGCTGTATTCATAGATATTCAAAGATGAAACCTTACTACAAGAGGTGGTCTCCGCATGTGGTAACACAATATTCTTCAGCAGTTTATTTTGTTCTTCCTGTCTCTCAGCAATGTGTGCAAACTAACTTTTATAATGGAGTGTTTCTAAAAGTCTTTGCTGCAATCTAATGAAGGCCAGCTCATACAAAGGTGCATGGGAGTTGTTGCCAGGCAACTCTACACCTACAGCCAGTTCCCTTTATTCTCCTTTTTCCCCTGCTGGATCGCACTCTCTTTGACATTGCCACAAAATAAGCTTCATAGTCCCAGAGAATCTGATTGCCAGTGAAGTCAAACATAAAAAGACAGAGGGGTTTTGCTGGGGAGAGGCCTGGAAGGTTGTCAGGGACTGCAGGGACTGGATCCTGGCAAAATTGGGTGGAACTGGGGGGAGATGAGAGGATAGAAGCTAGAAAAGTGAACAATGGAGTGAAAAGCCGAGGAGAGGACCTTGATAGACTCTAGTTCCTCTCCTGGAAATGATTAAACCCCCCAAAATGAATCTCTGTTCCTCAAAATTACACATTTACAATTTTTCCTCATGAGGAAAAACCCTTCACTGCCATTCTAAAATAACGTTTGTTTCTACTCCGTGAATACTGACAGCAATTCTATCAACGTTTTACTTCTGACTTCTGTTTTTTGTTATACAATGCAAGTGTTCTCTCCTCGTCTGAAAAGGTCGTGGTTCTCCACATTTGCATACACATATTTTTTAATTTAGGGTTAGGGTGACATTGCATGCCTACATATGCATGAGTCTGCTTGACAGAGTTGAAGTTTGTGCAGAAGGCAACATGCTCTCTTCAGATGTCGGTGTAGGTATGAGCTAGAGGCGAGAAAATGAAACATTTTACGACACCTGTAACTGTTTCTGCCAAGGCCCGTCAAAAACAGGACAGTGACTAGACAACTGTGAGGTAAAGAGCCTTGTAAGTGATGAAGACCTATATGCCTCGTCACCTGCATTTGATGTAGGCGGAAGGAAATCTACTGACAGAAAGTCCACATATACCCAAGGTAAACAGTTATACAGGAGTTACAGGCATACAGGAAAACATATAAACAACTCTTAGAACATGCAAACACAGTAGTTTTTCTGATTCTTATGTAACCTCTCTGGCTGACTAAGAGCACATTCTTATTTACAGCAAAGGCCTGCAGGAGTGAATGCTGGTAAAGAAATACAAAACAAACTGTGGACACACATTCACATAGACACCAATGTCCCCCCGTGGGGCCATCTGTTCTTGCACTGGCCAATTTGAGGACTCGCAAACCCAGGAATCATTAAGGAGGCAATATGGCTCCCGTGTTAACGACCGGCCTTCATAATTTCCATTGACAATGAGCCACTGGGTAACGGGGAAGTAGGGACAGTTTGTTAGTTACAGTCTGTTCAAGAAAACAACATTTTACAGAATAATTTCAGAACAGTGGGATGACTGTGACGACTGGCACACGAAGAGGGCCAGTGATGAAACTGACTTCTGTTTTCTTATGAAAATGTTATGTGCACCTGCCTTTTTGGCCTCATGGTTTGCTGCAGAGCTGATCGGGAAGTTTTTCACATTAGTTTCTCCCACTCAACAGCTCCCTACACAAGCCTGCTGCCACGTCCCTACAAAACCACATCCTAAACTCAATACTACATACAATCTGAGAAATTGATCATAGCAGATGTAAAATGCATCACCTGCATTTTTCCTATTGATCCTGGCAACTGTTAAAAACCTGAATAGGCTAATTAACAGTGCAAATATCACAATCCCAAAAATGCTAAATTCTTAAAATTTGCTCTGTTACACAGACCTTTCAAGATCACAAAAGGTACGAGAAAAAAAAAATTTGAATTGGTAATTACCCTCACTTGCACCGCTCAATGCATTGTGGGAAAATGATCCCTCAAGGTCTAATGCAAAGTTTTGAGTTTTCCGACTGAAAAACAGAACCTGAGAATTAGCTGGCTTAAATTACTCAAATTTTTCTACCTGATGCTTTTTATGGAGCCAATCTCAGCAGACATTGGGCCAGAGGTGGGGTACACCCTGGACAAGATGCCAACGTATCGCAGGGCTCTGTACAAATAACATGCTGTACATGGTGGCACACAGTATTACAGCACAGTGAATATAAACACACAGAGACTTCAAGATGGCTCCAGACAGATAATCCATCACACGTCCACTTCCATTAGTGTCAAGTGTGTAATCACTGTGCTGTAATGAAGTTCTCACTGCATGACAGAAATTTACTTTTGACCAAAATGAAAGCAGACAGGATTGTTTATCATCATCTTTTTTTTTTTTCGCGAGAATATGTGAAGTTCATGTTTGATTTTCAAACTATAATGAAAGTAGTGGAGATCCTTAGCTGCATGAACAGTTAATCTGATATCCTGTAGAACATTTTGTCAATCATATCTAACATAAGACCTCAATGGTATTTATGGGATATTATCTTGAGCAAATTAATTGTGGCCTTAAATGTAGAATTCCATGCTAAAATACTGTGAATCGCTATGAGAGGAGAAATCCCACTGATTGACACAAGTATTTTCATATTTACTCATTTTATAGTCTATCTCAACCATTGGGATATTCAGCTCTTCCAGAAAGCATGACTGGAACTATACTTCATATATCTACAATGATGCAGATATTCTCCCCTGACAATATTCAGTATTATGTAACATTACTTATATTTGAAATGTATCAGTAGGTTCATTCAAACTGGAGCATCTATCTTCAGTTTCATTAATGGATTCAGACTAGTTCTGAGGCACAGTGCATTCGATCCAGTCAGGGATTTCAGCAGAATAATCTATTAATTATTGTGGGTAACATTACCTATCTCATATTTTCCGTACAAGGGACAGTGCAAGATTGATGGAACAGGTCCACTGATGTACAGTTTGCATATGTGGATGTCATACATACTTTAACAGTTCAGTTCATTCAAACTGAAGTCATCCGTCTCTCCACTTGCGTCCCTAAACCTGACAGAAGCTCGTGACAAATATATGACACTATTCATGTGGCATGTGACGAGTCACCCGGTAAAGTTTCGGATATGGAGTCGGTGACATGTTTAGTTAGACGAACTGCCCACATGAAGGAGCTGCATGCCCCCAGCACACACAATGATAGTTACGTAATTTCCTGTCATTCCAATTTGTTTCAAGGATCGCAAATATGATGAGGTTCCATTTCTTTCTGCCCTGAAACATTTGCGTTTTTTTAATATTTTTTTGTCTTCAGACTTTAGTTATACCCCTTGTCAAAAAGAAGAGTGTTAGAGGCTTGGAATCAGATGCCCGGATTCATGTCTTGGACTTATTGAAGCATTACATCCACATGCACCATATTCCCCACTCACCCTGCCTATTGCTGTACACAGCTCATAGGGAAGTCAACTCTTTCCCATCACCATCCCCACAGACTGTGTGCGAAGAGGACGTGTAAAGATCTACTGAGTCAAATAGGATAAAGTCAGCATTCAAAGCAGGAGAGATTAGGAAAATGAATGTGTGTGTGTGTGTGTGTGTGTGTGTGTGTGTGTGTGTGTGTGTGTGTGTGTGTGTGTGTGAACGTGTTATTTAACAGACTGTGTGAGCAATATGACAAAGCAAAATGAAAATATGGAGAGAGAAAAGTAGTCCCTCGGGCTCTCCGTGTGAGCAGACTCCATCTTTTCTTTATCCAGAGTGGGTCTGTCACAGTGTATTCCACTGAGACTGACCTGCCACAGCCTCGATCAAAAACCCTACATGTCTGTTCCACTGGGTATCAGTGCACCACACACACTTATATGTATGTTAACGTTTGCACACATACGTTCTGAAGGAAACAAGTGAAGGTAAAAGGAAGAGGGAGTCTGGGGACGTTCCCTATAATCAACCTCCGTCAGATTTTATAGTAGAAGAAAGTTAATTGAATCCATTATTCACTCATTACATTTGAGTAACATATTTGAATATGACATTTTGATTGGTACAATGCAATATCAGTTTCGGGCATAGTGAGAAAAAAGTTCCGCTCCTGCAAGGAAAACCCAACTTATTTATATTCTCATATTTTAAATGTGTATAATATTTTGTGTTAAGCTTGATTCTCGAGTCACCACACATCTTCTAAATTGAGCTATTTGTTTACCTATCTTTATTAAACCAAACTAAATAATATTTCCACTGCATTTTGTGTCTGAACTCAAAAGATGATTAAGGGAGATACCTTAAAAGCTAACATCTGAAGAAGTGCCCTTAATTTAGAAAGAAAAATGTCCCTTTTATTTTACCAATTACACATTCATGTGGCCAAAGAGGTAATGATCAAGTGTCTTTAGCAATAGTTGGGGAATTTAGGGCCACACAAAACTTGAATGGTTTTAATGTAAAAGCTCAACTAAAATTTTAAGAGACAATGTTGGACCACTGGATTAAAGTGGCTCAATGTTTCCATCTAGTGGTTTAAATTAGGAGCAGGGTTTGTCAGTGAAAGGTGTAAACATGATCATGGAATCAAGAAAAACACATAAAAACACTGTCTGTAATTTGGTTTTCAGCAATGATTTAGATACGATAATGTGTAAAATGTTAAAGATAAAAATAGAAAAAATAAAAACAGGATGTCATAACTACCTGGTTTAAACTATATGAAGCTATACGAAATTGCAACACTTTTTTTTCAAACAAATTTTGACAAA
The DNA here is from genome assembly GCF_022379125.1 of Scophthalmus maximus. Classification (NCBI taxonomy): domain Eukaryota; kingdom Metazoa; phylum Chordata; class Actinopteri; order Pleuronectiformes; family Scophthalmidae; genus Scophthalmus; species Scophthalmus maximus. The sequence goes on along the minus strand of NC_061536.1, from coordinate 7,066,988 downwards.
CAAGAGTTGCCCTTTATCCTGTAGTGATCTGTTTGTCAAAAGACATTGGTTGACTACAAGGTGCTTTGTACGGAGGAATATTTTTTCCCCAGAGTGTGTTCCCAGTTTGTTTACGCACGAGGATGCACATGGTACACAGTGCTGCAAATTGAATTGCTAATGCTTCAGCAATTCCTCAGAAGAGACTGCTAGCAAGTAAACATGGAAGTAAACACAGCAAAAACCAAAAGATCCCCCTCCTTAAAACAAACTCCAACTGACAATTCCAACTTTAAAAATTAATCTACGTAGAGCATCCCACCTTCAACTGCCTGAGCATTTAAAAAAAAGGAATACAATTTCATAAGACAGATTCAAGCCTTTTCAAGTTAATCAGTGTAGGATACGTAACATTCTCAAACACAATCAGACCCAATGTGAAGGAAAACCAAGATAAACCTGTCTCTCCCCTATTATTATACAGAATAGTGCATCATGTACCAGGCTTCAGCTGTGTGCTGCTCGACAATCTCCACCAATCAAATCCTGCCTCCAAGTATGATTGGGCCTTTGCTCCGATTCCCTGATGAGGGCAGTATAGCTTAGTAAAAATATGTTATTTTCAATCACATCACATTACAGCTCCTCTCTCTTATCACTGTGTACTGTATAATACGGGCATTTTAATAATTATAAGTAATTTAAATGCTTCTGTTTTACTCCGGTTGGTTTTGCATATTAACTTTGTCTAGTCGTTAACACTGAAACATCCTCACAGCCTCAGCAGCCTTTTTATATAATTAAATGCAAACATAAAGAGCAGTAATTGGTTATGAGCTTTTTAATTAAAAGTTATTTAGCATTGGTCTTTTATAGTCTTCACTCCTCACACCACAGGAAACATAATAATGTGTGAACTCATTTTGAAGAACAGTGTTTCCTCTGTTTAACTGTGTCTGCTAAAAATAGAGTTCATTCTAACTTTCTCATTTATGGAATCAAATATTTACCACTGGCATGCTTTGTGTCGTCATGAATAAGTGATGAAACATGAAAACAAGGAAAAGACTGCTCCAATGAGAGGAAAGATAACCAAGCTACAAAAAGCATTATAGGCTCAGAGAGATGATAAATCTACTGTACATCTGAAATGTATACTACTAGTTGTCTGTTTCACTGACCTATAAATATCCTCCTGACTCAGTGCACACATCCGCAGTGAAGCTTACTCTGCATCTGTCGCAAAGGACTAGTGTTTGGTGTTCACGCTGGGGAATGTGGGGCAGGTGTGTCTATTCAACTTTTTAGCCAACAACTTTGTTATTCAACTGGAAACTCCAGATGATGTTGTTATTTATAATGAAAATGTACATTGTCATGGGATGGACTAAACCAATACGAACGTTGCGTCCACTGCATTTAACAGTCTTTGGAGGCTGTGGGCTGAACATGCATTAACTGCCAGAGCTGATCATCCATAGTTCACTTTCTTTCACATGCACGACTTGGCATCGGACTGAAACAAGGAATTGCAATTATATATACACAGTAGAAACAGAACACCGATTGGCTACTCCTCTCCAACTACTCTCCATCCCCCTACTCTTGATCTAAATTATTTAGATTTATTTATATATCAGTCAGTGGTTTATTTTATTAATTTTCTATACCCACTATTACTTAATTATGATCACTGGGCCTTTCCCAGCATGCACTTGGGAATGGCAAATAAACACAGGTCACAGTTCATTACATTGTTGCTAAGTCTTTTAACGGTTTTAAGTAGGAATTCAGTAACAAAGTCATCAGTCTTAAAATCCTGCAGGGTTCACTCTATTGCGTTAGACTTCTCACATTCATTCCTTAATTGCCAGTGAATCAGCAAAGCCTTTCCTCCTTCTTTGTGGCTGTGATATGCCAAACAATAAGAGCACCATAGGGGAGGCGTGCCCGGGGACTTAAACACAATGTGAAAAGATTGATATGTGGCCTTGTGCTTTGTTGAAAGTCCACATTGCACATCACATACCCCTGTGGGCAGCAGTGTTGGCAGCTCTCACAAGACAATGTGCCAGTCTGGGCCTGAGCCAACACAACACACCAGACACAGGACAGTAGATTACAATGTAGCACAGCTACTGTCCAAAGATGTTATATACTAGATTTTTTTGGTTGGCCACGTATGAAATAAAGACTCATTTTCCTATAGGTATATGTTATGAGATGATCTATTGTCTTGTGTATATTATTTTTCTAACCGATAGCGTTATTAATTAGATTTCAGCTGACCAGGGCTTCAATAGCAGTTTTAAAGCTTTATTGCTCAAATCACTCTCCAGGAAGAAGAGAAGGATTATGGAGCTCATTCTTTTTTTTTTCCCCCTCACACGGATGATATCTTTTGTTAATGAAAACAGCAGACAGCTCACACTATATGAAGATTGGCAGCAGTACACATAGTAATGATACATTTTATGTTAAGCCAACAAAGAATTGCTTACAATCAAAGGTTGATGTTTGACCAACACATAACCACCAAACTTATCAAATTAATATGGTTTCCTGGTTTCAAAACATAAAAGGAAGGTGTGTAAGCATAACAAAATTATATAAATGCTTTGTAGGCATAGATGAAAAAAATATATATTTTACAGGATTGTGCAGGTTAGTACGTACTGCATCTATCACCCATGTCAAATTCCTGCTCCATTTTCCCCCGGTATTCATTGAGCCATGAATTTTTCCTACTCTCCGTCTCTCTCCCTCTGTGTCCTGAGGCAAGGTGACACAGAATCCACTGAATACGCTTTAATGTGTATCCAGACACAGCTTGTCAGCTTTGAACTATACTTGTCTGACCATCTTTTCCATGCTCATCAGCCAGCGTTAGAGAACTTTTATCGTAAATTGATTCTGTGCACCAAAGATCTATGAAGAAGGGCAGAGGCAACAAAGCAGACACTGACAGCAGACTTCAGAAAGTACTTAGGGCATATGAAAAGAGGCTAGAGAGGGGTGAGAGCCTAGATAAAAATGGGTGAGATACAACAGTGATGTCTTGTTCAGCTGCAGGGCAGAGGTTCGTGTTATGGATTTTCCCATGTGTCTTTGCATCTCGCCGAGTGTCAAGGCAGCTCTTATGCTGATGTGTTTCTGTCTCCTGATCCTGCAGCAAGTGATGATTCTCCTTTGGTTGGAAACCAAGGTTCTCAAGCTTAATGCCGATATAAATTAATATGATATGACAAGGTCCAAGAGCAATAAACTGACCTGTTACCTGCCCACACACTGAACAGCATCAGCTATGTGGCCCAAATTTTGTTGTGAAATTTGACTTCAATTCACTGTGCTTTAGCAACAGTTAGAAATTACTGAGGGAAAAATGTTCCATCCAAAACCATCCAGGCTTACGATCATTTTGTGTGTGTACACAGAACGATAACTAGCGGACCGTGAGGAAATATTTGCTGGATTTTACAAAAAATGTATTGGAATAAAATCGCTTACTGACCCTTTAAGTCGTTTAAAGCCATTTATGTCTGGAGATGGAATTAGATGATACTGGTGCAAAATAAGCATCACCACCAACCAACACCAAGAGCGATGCATCATCGTGTTGATTTTTAAAAGCCAATTGGGATTATTTATTGAATTCTGGATAATGGGCATAATTAAATATTTTTTATGATAACAAGCAGATATTTATTAGTTTCAGTTTCCTGCTTGAGCGATGATGTATATAGAATAGGTCACATTCAGACAAATGCATGAAAATTTATGAACATACTGCATGATTTAATATTTACCAATTTTGTTATATAAGTCATTGATGAAATGGAAGTTGTCGACATGCCCCAGATACTACTTAATCTATTCAGGCTAAAAACACATGGACTATATAAACGTGGGATAGCAATTTCATGTCAGAGATCCCATCAAAATATGAGCTGTAGTTTTAGATCTGTTACGTCACACTACGAGGATACACATTTGTACACTGGAAAAGGTGTAGCACAGAACACTTCGGATATTAAAAACTCACCATTCTGCTCACACGCCATCTGCGACGCAGCAGCTCTGCAGGGTAAAGAAGCAATTAACATGAAACTGATTAGTTCTGATTGAAGCAAGACAGAGGCAGAGAAGGAAATCACGGCAGAGTGTGAGAGATAGAAGGAAGAACTTCAGGAAGAACTTCCAACAATGATTTTGTGACACAGACTTCGCACACGCACACACACACACACACACACACACACACACACACACACACACACACACACACACACACACACACACACACACACACACACACACACACACACACACACACACGTGACTGATTTCTCCGAGAGCCTTCAGGCCTAGACCATGGCTGAGTTTTAAAGATAAACCACTCTGCTATCTCTTGGAGATGTCTGTTCCTTGTAAGTTCCATGAAAGCTGTCGCACGCGCTTTTTTGAAGTTAGCATAATGGGTGTCTTACTTTTGCTTGCACGCTTGAATCTAACTTTGTAGTTCACACAGTTCAATTCTTACCTTCTCTAACAACCTGACTGCTGGTTTATTTTAATAAGATTCTGCAATTCTTTCTAATTACTATACATGTACAGTTGTCAACTGTGTTAAATGTGGACAAAATACATAGGGAACAAGACAAAATATGGATTGATTTTGCTCCCTCCTGCATTTCTCTGCCTTACACGTAATGCTGTTTAGTTGACAGTATCCATACTGATGTGGTGACAGCCCATTTATCCTGGTGGCACACAGGTATTTTTCAGAGAGTGAATGTGCATTAGACATTTTCAAGTGCACACCAGTGTGAGGGAGCATGTCTCCAAACAGACTGCATCAGCAACAAAGTGTCTGCTTGTGCTGATTATGTGTTTCTGTGTGCAGAGTGTGTGTGTGCGCACATTGCACACAATATTCCAGCCACATTTATTACTCGAATACACTGATACTGCTAAGGGATGTGGCAAAACTAGTAAAACTGGGAAGACCAATGTCACTAATTGAAATAGTGAGAATTTACAGGTGGCAATGTGGCAACTCTGCTGTCCTAAAGATGGCAAGTTATCTGTAGTATTTATCATTTTTTATCCTTCATTAAGTACGACGCAAAACTCTTCGCATCAGAACAAGCGAGTGTAATGGCAGGTGTTTAGGCGTTGATACTCCCTTGACCTTTTTGTCACCTTGCCGATCAGAGGAAACTTTGAGCTGGTGCTTTGTGTGACTCAGTGTCAATCAGTGATTTTCACTTTCCCAAGATAGATATGGAATGTAGCGCTAACTTTTATCACGGGATGACTTGAAAGATATAAATAAATAATATGTTTCTGTATTGTTGGGTTTAAAACTGTTAACTTTAAAATTATTATGCAGAAATCCACAAATTGTTTGCTGGGCAGTTCTTGTCCACTTGCCAGTGGAGTACCAGGTTTATTAAATAATTGCTTGAAGTCATCGTCCACTAGTAAATCGTGAATACATTGCGTGTGTCACAATCATCCAGTTGAGTAACTTCATGCCTACCTCTGTTCTGGGTTTCGTGTTTAATTTTGGTCATAACCTTACTTGTGTCTGCGGTCGTTTGAGTTTCTGCCCCACTGCGTTTCCCACTCTTGTGATTACCTAATGTGTTACATCATGGTTACCTCCACGCCATGTGTGTATTTAGTCCCCTTTTCCATGTGCTTCCCCTTGTGCTTCACAAAACCTTTGGAGTTCGGACTTTCTGTTTGCAGCTGCCTGCCAGCCAGATCATCTGTAAGCCTGTTCATTAAGATATTTTCACTGCATCAACCTGCCTAGTTGTGTGTCGGTGTTTGGGTCCTGCAATCATTGGAATGGACCAGAGAAAGATCAAATTGCAAGACCCAGACATAAACCTTCTATCTCCTAATCATATTATGTTGGAGAATAGGAGTTATGAGAATATACTTATCATAAACTCGGGAACACTGCTTTCCTGCTTTTCATCCTATGTATATTATTATTCTATAATCTTTGGTAACCTCTACCTTCAGACAGAAAGCCTGAGTTTTTTTCCTCATTTCTTTGTCGCCAGATCAATGGAAACCTGCATGGTAAACAGATTAGAAGGGCTGTCCAAACCCATCACTAGGTGAAGCTAGTGATATTTGGGATACACATCAGACACTGGTCAAACCTACTTGTCTAGTCCCGTTCCTGTTCTCTGAGGAACGCGCACCTCCGTTGGCCACATCGTTGAAGGAGACGGCCCATGAAATGAGACATTTGTGCCTGCCAGGCCATTTGGCCCCATCTGGTCTTTTTCCTCTCTTCACTCGAGGACATCCACACGTTCCATCGCTCCAGCACTCCTCTGCCATTTGATCCTGGGGGTCCTAATGAGAACGACAATGCATTACACAAACATGCCTAAAAATAATATCCACCCCTCTCAAAAAATTCTAAGTAATAGTCTTTACCAATGCTTACATAATCAGATTTTTGACATCATGTTGATGTTTTAGTATAATATTCAGTATAAAATCTAAAATGATTGTCATATAAAGCGTTTAAAGTGTGAATTCATAAGCTCTTACTTCTCACTGTTACATTTTATTAACAGTTGCTGTTGAATGTGTTCGGCTTCGATGCCAGGATCTCCCTTTGTCAGTGCATAGAACATACTTTGAACTCTGCACTGTTCACGGAGGCGTGTAAAATGTGTACAGTGGGGCAGATGTGAATGTGTCTAAATAGGCCCCAGGGGAATTCAATGCGGATGCAGGCACACACAGCCAAGCATGGGCACAAAGAAATGGGCAAAGCTTTGGCCTGCAGATGTGTATATGAATACTATGTGAACCTATAGACTTGAGAGTTCACCATGTGATTCCCTAACACATGGCCTACTATCGACTCATATAGGATATGACCAGTGTAAAGTAAGGAACCATAAAACCACATTCAAGCAGAGAATCAATGTCTTCTTTTGCCCTCTAAGAAAGCAAAACAGATATATTGAAGAGATAAGATAAGATATTGTGCGCCTTAATTTTCAGCACATGATTTCATCTGATTAGTTCTGACAAAGCCCAAACTGTGCACATGCCATTATTACTAAAGCCCATATCAGTTAAACCTAAAACAAGGCACTTATGTCTCCTGGAACATTTTTCTAGAGGTTCAGTGATGTCTACCAATGTTTCCCTTTTAACACGGCTGATTTTTCACCAGGGCTGCTTATGAAACTGGAAAAGCACTCAAGGCATTTCTAAGAAAACGGAGGCTGCTGCCTGATACAACCTCTGTAAATGATCAACTAAGCACATCTGCGTAAATGGTACTCTTCATTTGAGCTACTAACCAGAATTGATCTTCAAGGCACAACTCCTCAAGTCCCTATGAATAGATTCTTCTGACCCTTAAATCTAGAATGGCTGACTTTGTTCTGTATTTCCACAATATCACAATTTATTTTTCTAAATTAAACTAGTTCTAAAATAGTTAAGACAATAACTTCTCAAACAGAATGTGTGTGAAACAAAAACATTGTAAAATGTATATTTGAAGTATGTGTGATCTCTTCAAAAGTAGTAAAGAGTACAAATAAATGCTGTTCGCACACATTAGTTTCCCAGTAGGATTTATATTTGTAAAGTTTCCCTCACCACCCTACAGCGTATTTTCTGGCAATTGTGTTTTATTGACCGTAATGATGGAAAAATGACTGGTATTTAAGTCCAACTTTGTCATATCAGAGCAGCTCAAGCCTCCAGCTCTTTGTGGAGACACGAATCAAACATTATTAAAAGTATAAATTTCAATTACTTATTACACCACTGAACTGGGGAGAATCATATAGTGTCTAACAGGTTTAGTTTATGCAGTGCAAGTTATTAAAAGAGTACAGTATGAGGCATATAATCCAAGAGATGCTGACACAGTTCACATACTAAAGTTCCTTGAAATACTTTAAGGATGAATCCACATTAGCAGAATAGGTGTGGAAATTTATTGATGCTTAGATGCACCATGAGTCTCATTAAAGATTGTCTCGATGAAGAACAGTTAATATTCAGACATATAAAGGCCAGTTCTTAAGACGATGTGGCAAATGAGGAAAGCGATATTTCCATCCGCTTTGTCCTTTAGTTGTTAAGCTAATAGCAGATTGTTACACAGATGGGACTGTAGCCCCCCCCCGCACCCCCATTCCAAACCAACAAACCTATCTGACAGCTGCACCTGCAGGTAGTGAATCAGACAAGCAGCAGAGGGACGAGGAAGGAGGACAGGAGTCACCAAATAACCTAGCCTGCATTTTGGTGGACTGAAGGAGACGACAGGAGTATCCTCTGGAAACCCATGCAAAATGCAGACACAGGGAAAAACATACAAACGCCCCGGCTGGTACCAAACCCAGAGCCTTCTTGCCCTTTGTGCTGTGGCACCATGCCGCATTTGTCATGCCCATCCATCTCTCAGCAACAATGTCCTGTTTGGCTTTGAGGCACATAATCCCCAGCTGAAGCTCTCCCCTGCAACAGGAGTGAAATTCTGGCAAATCTCAGTGATGTTAAACAGCCAACGCAGTTGCTCTTACATGGGAAGCAGAAAACTACCCACTGCACAGCTCTCAAAATGCCGGTGTGCAGTCTGCGGTATTAGAATGGTGTGACACCATGTAGTAATCTATCATACAGTCAACTAGCCCTGTGCTGGAGGTAGCATAATGCCACATTGGTGTTCCATATAGGCATGTACACATACGCATGCACACATCCTAGAGTCGGCATTGCAGTGGACTATGAACAAGAATCCCAAACAGCCAGTCATGACACCAGCGTACGTCTGGACATCTGCAAAGTCTCTTGGTGAGAGTGCGCACCTGTGTGTGTGTGTGTGTGTGTGTGTGTGTGTGTGTGTGTGTGTGTGCAGGGCTGAGTAATCTTGGCCGTTATCACAAATGCCCTGCTTGAATCATCCATCACACTCCTCTTTATCCTCCACAACCGCGGATCACACACGCGCTATCGACTTCCAACTCCAATTCATCATCCTAAGTCATGCGTTTAACTTGCCAAGAGTCCCCTTTGTTTCCCTGCGCCACTATCGGTATTATTTCACGTCGGCTCACACCTGAGGCCGAATCAAATCTGCGTGCTTTGTACCACACAAGCACGATACACAGACACATGCAAACATGAATCAGGAAATTATAAATAAAGGTAGGCAGGGATGGAAGGGGAATAACATCCCTCTACTTCCACAAATTGAACATTTTTCTTTGTTAAAAGATGTATTTACATGTACAAACAGGGAATTATCTACAAACAAGCCAAATCTTAATACCTTGGGAGATTACTTTCTTCATCACAGGCCTCGTCTCGGAGGAAACCATAGCATGTGAACACAAAGTCAAATCAGGAAAGACTTGGGCTGAGAATTCAACTTGGGATGTAACTGCTGTGAGCGGACAGTGCCAGCTGCTGAGTCACAATATGACTCCCAAATGAGTCGCTACTGTAATCCTATCTAACGTACTCGAAGTCTGTGAAGAGGGACAGAGACAGTTAGGATTTCAGCAGAGAGCCAGGCAAATATTTACAGTGTGAAAGCAAGTTAGACCAATATTTTCTCTCCCTACCTAGTGCATTCAGTGATGCGTGTATTTTGGAGATTATGTTAAGATTTTGGGTTGTTACATAATCTAAGAGTAGCATATGAAACCTTAATGTGTTTGGGAAGTAGTGGTAGTGGTCTTTCATTTGAGGGTAGAGCGTAATGGCTTTTCAAAAGAAATCTAAAAAATCTAATAGAAAAGGCCAAGGAGATGAAGCAATTACTGCCCGTCAGGCTCGCTAAGACCACAAAATTCCATGAAGTCACATTTGTCCTTTGGCAGCTGGAACGTGTGTCCTCTGCTTGGATTGACTGTATGTAACTCTCTTTGGGGACAGTTCCTTCCAGCACAGTTTACAAACACACTTGAGTGGCAGAGGATGAAACAGGAAACCAAGGAACTTCACGTTCTATACTCTGTCCTCCTCTTGAATTCGGACGAAGAACACTTCTCTCCTTCGCTCATGCAGTCTTGATGATGCCAGGATATGAAAGAAGTGATTACAATTTCAAGTGCTTTCTGCCAGAAGAGGTCGACTTGTTGATAATCTTGGTGACAGCCAGCCAAAAAGACAGTCAGGAAAAAGTTCACTTTCAGGAGTGAAGACAGTCGAATGCAAGAGCTGGTCGATGCTGAGAAAAGGAAAATAACATTTCTGAAACTGTAAAAACATCTCTGCTTTTTGAAAAATGACCATACATCGTAAAGCAACCACCTGTTAGGAGTTGATGATATCAGGTATATATTAATTTGGCAATATAATGCAAATACAACAAATACTATATGAAAAATTATCATATCTTTACTTTTATATCTATCTATGTTGACATTACTGATTAGATATGAATGTAAAATAAATGGCTTGTTCGAAGCAAAACTTTCTTCAGACACTTTTGGAATTGCCATAAGTACGGATTGATTTCTCCACAAGGATTAATCAAGTTTCGCTCAAACACCTAGTAACAATGGATATGTTTAAAGTAATCAATAACAGCCGGAATAATAGTAAATCCACATACATCAGATCCATAAATCCCATTAAGTAATCTTAAGAGGACCCACTGAGGTTTGGTTTGTTGTAACGGGTTTGTTTTTGCCGTACTGTGGCTTCTCATTAGTCGTCTAGTTGACATTTATTTCTCATTCCAGTTCTCTGTCACAGACTTAGTATTTAATGATATTTTACCCAAGAGGAAACCAGTTATCATTGTCGTCGTCTGTGGAACGTGTATCGTGTGCTTAATTAGGCAGTCATTAGTGATGATGGGTTGCCACTTTTGTTGCTTCAGGGACAAAAATCCTGGCTCACGGCAGATGAGGCCAATTTCTTTTAATTTCCTCATCCTTTTTTTTTTTTTTGTACATAGGTTTGCCTTTGCAGACATTTGTTTTATCATCCTCTGCTCTTGTATTTCCATGTTTAAGTGGACCCCATATACTCCCTACTTTTTAGCCTGGCTCGAGGAGGCAGCAACATTTTAGTAAAATTCACTTTTCGTCAGAAAAATATATGAAACACCCACATCATAAGTGCCACATCCCCTTGGTACTGGGAGCCCCAGTGCAAAATACTTTGACTGACTAGCTGATACTGCCAGTTCACTGCCTGCAAATGGGTCCATGTGTTTTAATTTTGAAATGATAGTGGTACAGTCAGATGTATTAGTACTGCTACTAGAGGCTACACATACTCTATATACAGTAGTACACATTCCTAGTCGGACCCTTTGCTAAGTAATTTTTCAATCATGTAAAAAAAATGGTAAGGTTGTGTGCATATTAAAAACGTCTGCCAGCTATGCAGCGAAACTGAAAAAAAATCAATCAAAAATCATGATGACACTCGTCATGTAAAATCATTATTGTGCAGCCACTCATATTGCATGTTATCCACACAAGAAGTGTGGATCAGAAATTGAGGAAAACTTTAGTTTCTTGTGTATCATAATGTAATGAAAGATTTGATGCTAGATTGCTAGATTTGGGGAGTTAATTAGAAAATCCAGTGTTAATGCACTTATTGCACATTTTCAATTCCATCATGTTCTTACTCACACAAAACCCACTACACGTCGTAATTGTGCTAAATCTAGTATCTTTATACAAACATATTCCCTTAACTTGTATTGCTCTGATGCAAAACCAGAGCATAACATGACAATGTATTGTAAGGGCCCGTTTCCAGCAGCATTATACAACATTTACCTTAATTTACTACAGAATTATTCTGCATTAAAAAACAACGTAAAACCCACATAACAAAAAAAACTTTATTCATAATCGCATGACATATTTCAGACCTCTCTTGCCTCCAACACATAGAACCAGCCATGTGTAAAATGGTCTCTGAGAGACCCAGAAAGGCGGAAAAATAAACCATTAACCCTAACCACTACATTCACTGCATCTGTATCAGCACACAGCAGATAACACAGCCATCAAGCAAAAACAAATCTTATTGGTTATTTGCTGAAATCTATTTAATTTCTAATCAGTACTCACACTAAGATTAGGTGATTGCAATAACCAGTAATGTTTGCAGTAACCAATCGATCTTGATGGGTGCATGATAAAAAGTCTGCCTCCATCAAAGGCAACCAAACCTCTAACTTAATAGGTCAATCCATCTTTTTTGGGGGGGGGGCTTCGAGAGAGCCAGACTCCTTCTGCCAGTTCCTTAGTTCTCTCTGACAGCTTCCATTCTGCCCGGTAGCGTAAATCATCCCTCTCCTCCCCCGAATCTACCAGCTCAATCCTCAGGAACATTTCTTTCTCCAAGATCAGCGAGGCTAACGCAGAGTCTGTAACTTGCCGGGCTCTTGGCAACCTGGGGGAGGAACGAGAAACCCCACGACGAGTGAGCGGAACACTTTTAACCCCTATGCTTCTGAATTCCTCTTCCTGATGTTTCACTGTCACTTCTCTGTCATCCCAGGTAGATGTGCTCGAAGAGCTCTCATTGGTCGATTCAGAGCTCAGAGACAATGACGTGTCCTCTGATTGGTCAAGATCAACTTGATAGGTTAATTTCCTGTGATTTTGTCGGCTGATGGACAGACAAGTAGGCCATCGGAGAGAGAGGCATCTCGTCATTGCCAGCCACAATCCTTGAGGCCTGCATAACCCTGATCTTGGTGGTTCATTTGCGTCGCGTTTCTCCAATCGCACGCATTCTACTGCTAGTTCTGTCTCCGCCGGCTCTGTGACAGGTACTCCATTAGAGTTCTTTGGTGACTGTTCCTCATCTCTCTCCTCATTCCTTGACTGTAGCTGCTGATCCTCTCCAAAGCTGAAAGAACTGCTGAACCTCTGACTCCTCTTCATTGCGCTTTCTGGCTCCGTATCCGAATCTGACGAGGAATCTTCACCTGATGAGCATCCACACGGTGAAGACTGTTCTTTGGAATCGTTTAACCATGGCCGTTGATTCTCTTCAGACTCAGAGGAGCTGCTCGCCCTCGGGCCTCTCCTCATACTTGGGTAAATGAATCCAATCCTTTTGTTAAATCTGTCTGCTGTCCAAGTGCTGCCCTTCTTTCAGTTTACCAGCGACTCACCGAGAGGAATAAAAGAATGCAACCGAAGCTACCACAACAACAAAAACAACAACAACAGCCGCAGCCGCTCTGCTAGCATGACACTTTCTGACATAATCTCTGCTTCAAGAGGCACAGCTTTGGCTTGGGAGGTGGGCAGTGATGATGACGCCGTGATGTCATGTGCCCACGTGGGGCGCGCGCGCGCGCGCGCACGCGCACACACCTATATCTTCACGCTCCAGTCGATGAGCAGTGACTTGCCTCAGAGGGAAGTGATGTCACATTGCATGATGTCATACGTAGCCGCGAACCAAGTTTCTGCAAATAGTCTGTGTCTGTGCGAGAGCCCAGATGGCAAAAACCCTACCCCCAAAATTGACCTAGATGTGCAAAAGGGGAGTCTTAATAGATACATTTTGGTTTGGGTTTGTTTTTTTCCCCCTATCCCATCTTATTCTAGTCCTTCCTGCCCCTTTTTTTATTTTATTTGTATTCAGCACAATATCATTTTTTTCTTCTTTTTATGAAGATATCTGTTTCTCTTTGTGTTAAAGTATAAAGTTGCACCAAGAACAGTATGTGAGTATGTAGGTGCTGTAACCATGGAGCACATGAGTGTTACGCGTGCGTGGGTGTGTCTGTGTGGATGTCTGTTGACTGTTCAGCGAGTACCTCCAGTCCCATGTTGACAGTGGGTGTTTGATCGCCTGCTATCTCCCTCTCTCCTCCATTTATGGCTCCGAAGGCTGCTCAGACTACATGTCTCTCCGTCCATTCAGTGCACACCTTCTTACATCACCTCGGGGCAAACGGGCACTGACCACTGCTGACTCCAGTCTGGCTGACCTTATCACACACAGATATACACGTAACTGTCACAACTGATAAAATCTGTTGAGTCAATTTTTGTGCGTAGGGGCTGGGGGTGGGGGGAGGGTCACTGACACTGAGATAATGTAACTGAAATGATCTCAGTTGCAGATATGACAAATACCTTCATGAACAGTACAATCTGACAAACTATAGTTTCAATGTCATGATAAGAATTACATGCCATATGTATTTTCTTTCACAGCACAAATATGTCAGTGAGAATTGTGGCACTTCTGGGGTTGAGGCCAGTGACGACGGTGGTGATCATCGGTGAGGTGAGACTTCTCATCAACCACCGTTTGGTCAGTAATGTTTTTGAGGTATAAATGTGTAGGATCCCTGCAGACTTGATACCTACAGACAGAATTTGAGCACCTGATAAATCTAAACAACATTTAATACTTGTTAGAAAACAAAAATACGACAGCCCTGTAAATTAATGCCTTTTGGTTTTATAACTGTCAATTAGTTTATATCTCATACAGAAAAAACAGATGTACACGCGCATGTTTGCATGTGCAGCACGTAAAATACAACCTCACTCCACTATAATGTATAATAGCGGAGGAGCTCCTCCTGTCCCGGCTCCGGTTTGTATCCGAGTCATCAGTGCTACGTCGTAGGAATGCAGTGATGGGAAGAGTAGGAAGGAAAAAAAATATGGAGCAGCACACTGCCTGTAATCTGAAATGTCCCCTGTGGCACACAAATACACAGCTCGACCTGACACCGTGCATCCCTCACTGTACGCATGTGTCTGTGTGTCTGTGTGTGTGTGTGTGCTTGTGTGTGTGTCTTTCTATAGTTGAGAGCACCAATTTTGGCGTTGTGAGGACATTTTGACATCAACACTTGGTTTTAGGGTTAGGGTTAGAATTGGGTTTGGGTGTGGGTGTGGGTTAGGCATTTAGTTGTGATGGGTAGGGTAAGGGGCTAGGGAATGCATTATGTCAATAGGGGTCCTCACAACAATAGTGTGTGTGTGTGTGTGTGTGTGTGTGTGACACTGCAGTTTGGTCTCCCACTTTGGGAAGGATACAAACATAATTTGCTGCTGAATTATGCATCATAAAAATAGTACGTGTCGTGGAGGAGGTTGAATTCATGCTGAATTATTAAATCTATGAGCCCAGTGAAGGAGGCGGCTCGGCAGGAACCACACAGCAGCGGACCAGGGCGTTTTGTCCGATATCAACTTTACACGGTGATTCACGCAAAGTTGTCTTCGGCGCAATGACACATTAGAGCAGAACGTTGACTCAAGGTACTTTACTACAGGAAGAGAAAAAGTGGGGCTGAGCTTTGAGGCAACAACGGGGCTGCCGACATGCAACATTCATCGCGGAGCTTTGGACAGATACTAGACACTTGGCGCGGCGGGAAGTTTTCACGTTATCGCGGCTATTTCTGGACTGCGTTCGCATTCATTATTCACACAAATGGCAGAGGTTGGAAGCCGCGTACAAGCCATCA
Source organism: Scophthalmus maximus (assembly GCF_022379125.1). NCBI lineage: Eukaryota > Metazoa > Chordata > Actinopteri > Pleuronectiformes > Scophthalmidae > Scophthalmus > Scophthalmus maximus. The sequence continues at coordinate 7,051,519 of NC_061536.1, read as the reverse complement.
CACTCACCCCCTGGTCTGCCGGAGCCCGCTGCAATGTCTACTTCATTAAGAGCAGGTGAGCTGCAATCATTGCTTCTTCTTCTTCTTCTTCTTCTTCTTCTTCTTTTCTTTTTCTTACTTCCGTGCCACAGGTGGGCCACGTGAGGGCGCTGCGGGCCTCTTACCTCGGGAACCGAGCGGATGTAACGCGACTTCCGATTGGCCGCTGCGCCGCGGCGGTCGCATCAAATCGGCCGCCGATTGGACAGCTGCACAGGGGGCGGTGCCGTGCGCGGCATTTTCACTCATATACGGTTCAGCCGGTGGCCGTGGATCCGCCACACGGAGCGAAAGGGCTAAGAAAGTGACGAGGGCTTGACGCAGGGGGGGTCGTTTTCAAGAAGGCTCGAGAATTGGTTTTTATTGGGTTTCAACAGGGGGTGGCACGACCAAAGATTCTTCGGGAGACGCGGCCCAAAGAAAATGCTCTGCCACGTTACTCGTCCGGATTCGGTGGTGATGGAAGTGGAAGTTGATGCGAAGGCGAACGGTGAAGACTGTCTGAATAAGGTAGGCTCCTGCTCCGGCTCCTGCGGCTGCTGCTGCTGGGGGAATTACACCTCGTTCTGTTGTGACGGTGCCCTCTACGAACACATTGCCAGGGACAGATGCTGCAGCAGGGGTCGACTCTTAGGAAACTTCAAAATGTAACTTTATCTTGTCATGCCTCCTGCAAATAAAACGATTGAGGAGTTGAATACATTTTTTTTTGGGGGGGGGGGGTATATATATATAAGGAATACTTACAGTTGTTTTCCCTGCTTGACATAATAATAATAATTCTGAACTTTATCCTTAAACAACATCAGAACTATGGACACATGGTCGTTGCACATGGGGACGTAGGAAACAAAATGTTCTTTTCCCGCGACGTGCAGGGGTGTAAAAAAAAGAAAGAAAAAAAAGATACACATATATTAATCTGCTTGCAACGATGAAGCCTTTCAAAAAAAGTTTCCATTCATGAATGAGTTTTGCACCTCAGCCTCCGAGCCCCTGCAGACGCTCACCAGCAGTTATGTAATGGCCGCCGCCGCTGAGGGGGGCGTGGGGCTGAGGGTTTGATGAGCCCCCTTTCCTTTTTCTTCTTCACCCCAGGAGAGCCTCCCAAGTTTACTTCCACCCTATCCTGAGCCGTGGAATATTGATGGGTTTCATCTGGGGTTCACAGGAATCCAAAGTGATGAAAAGCACTTCATTCTGTTCTCATTCAAGTCTGCACTCCCTCGGCCTTTGGGCTGTTTCCCCCACGGGGCTCAGTGAAAAGATTGTCTTGATTCCTGCTGAGGAATAATGTTGATTTCTCGCCATCGGAGGGAAAAGCCACCGTTGGCCTGTCTCATTCGAGTACATCTGTGTCTGCTGACACATCTCAAAACTCTCCCCATCGTGCCGTGGTGCTGTTATAGGAACAGTAAAACTTAGTTACATTATTTCATATGTCCCCAATTTTCAACCCAGCTGGTCGTACAGCCCCTGCTTGAATAGCTTTGTCTGAAATCCGACCCATTTCTTTCATCCCTCTCCAGGTTTGCCGAAAGTTGGGCATAATTGAAGCGGACTACTTTGGGCTGCAGTTCACGGGCAGCAAAGGGGAGAACCTGTGGCTGAATCTGAGGAATCGCATCTGCCAGCAGATGGATAATGTGACGCCGTGTCGACTGCGGCTGCGGGTCAAGTTCTTCGTGGAGCCCCATCTCATCCTTCAGGAACAGACGAGGTTTGTTTGCCGGGCATTGTGTGCGGAGCTGCCGCGCGACACCCCGTCACACTTCTGAGCACATCTGCAGATGTAATTGTATTTAATCAATTCCTCTTTTTTTTTGGTACGTTCCACGAGTTCCCGCACATCGGCTTGTTACCTTTTTAAATCAAAATGTGTTTGTTTTTTTAATTAGACCATTCTTTTATTTCCTTACGTGACATGCAATGAGGAGCAGGAAGAACAGAGCCATCATTGGTGAGCTCCCAGGGCATAATAATCTGATCACTTTGTTTCCAATACAGTGGAATGCCCTCTAGTAACCTCTTCTCTGAGCGCTTCCGGGGTTACTATAGTTCATTTTGATGCAGCCCTAGACAGGAAATGTGATCCAGCAGCTTCGGGCTCTGGGGCTCTGTTGCCAACCCCGAGGGACCTTCTGTGTGACAGCCAGGACCTCTGTCACTGCCCCCATTCTACTCAAAATAACTTTTGTTGTGCCGATTGTTTGGGGCCATTTTTTTGTCTGAACAAAGGCCTCCGTTTGACATATGTGCAGATGCTGTTCGCGAAACTGTGCCACAGGGCCGACGTAGGGTGTGTTCTCAGTTTTTGTTTTTGCAGGGATATGTCACCAGTTGCAGCTGGTTTTCATAGTGATGTTTTGATTCTTGATAGAATCAGGATATGAATTTCATGCCCATCTGAAATATGATAGCAATGCTCTTTATTTCAGAAACACAACAGCCATAATCCTTGACAAGTCTAGATCCTGACCGACCCTGAAGTAATAAGGGCATTTGCGTCCGTCGGAACCGGTGGGGAAAAAAACAACTTGTTCTAAAAGCTGCGTCTAGTGTGATCCTGTAAATCTTGTGTTCACTCCAGGCAGTGTCACAAGTGTTTGGTACTGCAGGATTGGTTCTGTAGCGAGGGCACAATAGAGCGGGGGGGATCTGTTTGGTGTCTTTTTAAGCTCTGCCACGCTGCTCTTGCCCTCTGTCTCTCTCTCTCTCTCTCACACACACACACACACACACACACACACACACACACACAGCATGCCTCATGAGCTGTTCATTAAACTGACATGTATCTGCCCTGGCCAGGATTTGTCTGGCCTTCCAGTGAGTTCTCTGTTTCACAGTTCACCCACTGCCCAGTGTCAGCTCTTTGTCACTCCCTCCTTCCTCCCCGTCACTGTGCGCCATCAATAGGAAAGATATCGACTTCGCCGTGTCCTCCCCAAAAAAATGTTTAAATCTCTTTAACTGTTAACTGCCCCTGCTTCACACCTCCTCTCTCACTCTCCACCTCCCCCCGTTCTGGTCCATATTTGGCAGTCTCTGAAGAAGAAAGTGACAGTCATCGGGGGGAGGATACTTGGCTGCCTCCGCCCTGACCTCCGCTAGATTAGCAGGGGTTATCAACAGATGGCTGGCGTCGGGTGGGGGTCACGGGGTTGTGAAGGAAAAAAAAAAAGGGGAGATAAAGACGTGAGTTGGCAGGCAAGGGTACTTGGGGTCGCTGCTAATAGATACTCACGCATGGCGCTCAGCACACTACCATGCTGTAGAGCTATGAGTTCATCTTGGCGTGTTGCCTTCATGCCATTCATCAGCTCAGATGTGATACCATGATGAAAACACACGGGTGTCAATGTTTAGGGGCGAGGGCAGTATTTTGACAGTGGACAGCAGCAGCATTTTGGTGACCAACACACTTATTATTATACTGCCTTTACAAGTGTCATGACTATACATGGTGTTTCTATTAATTCATCTTGTAAATGTTAATTACTCATGACTAAAGGTGGCAGGTTATTTTTTATATATATATATATATATATATATATATATATATATATATATATATATATATATATATATATATCAAAGTGGAGCTTTGAGGATCTGCTTGGGTCCAGTTTCACTCGTTTCTTGTGCAGTCACCTTTGACCTACTTAAGCCATGCACACGAGCTGTTTGACGTGCAGCCGTGCTCCCAAGGCAGGCACGCCTCATCACGACAACCACAGAAAACCTTACTTTTATTGCACTTTTTTGTTGTTACTCGCATGCCTGCGGGCCATTTTCGGTGAATTTGAAGATCTCCATTACTAGTCTGGGGCATGCGTGTAATTCTTGTCTGAATAGTTTGCTAGTGTTTTTTTAATAGTTTGACATGCAACAAGTTTGCCATTTTTTTCAGGGAAAAAGCACAAAGACTATTTTGGTCAGTAAACAAGTTCAAGCAACAAGACGTTGCTTGAAAACCCAATTTTAGCCACTCGACACAAAGTCACTCAATAACAGTGCAGCACGTGTTTCTGTGGCTCAGTAATTAGCAAGTGTATGTGCGTTGGAGTGAACGTTGGCAGCGTGTAGGCAAAGTAAAAGGGCCTGTACGGTGCAACAACTCTGAGCTGCGATGAGGGGTGGGCCTCCCCTACACCCTTCTTGTAGGCTTTGTTACATAACGTGCCCTGGACTGAGCACGCACAGAGCCGCTTATATAAGCGGATGTGTACTCTGCTGCCACGTAAAGCCCAGCAGTTCACTTGAGTGTTCTTGCTCACATGCAGCTGACTGTGTGGACACTGTGTATTCAATCTCTCCCCTCTTGTAAGGTCGACTTGCTCTGGAGAATATTTAGAAAACCGTCCTATCCAGACTCGAACCCACATTTTCATAGTATTTTTTGAAACTAACAAATTCAGCACTGACTGCTGCTACTACAGTTTGCCGATTTCCTGCAATCAGTAATATGTTACCTATAAAGTATTTGGTTAGGTTTTTTAATTGCACACATCATCTAAATCCTCAGATTCGCCATTTGTTGCCCTTCTCTTTTTATTAATGTATGAAATTGGCTCTTGGCATGACTTCTCCTATCTGAGCTTCTATTTCGGGCAGCGAAAGGTTGCCGCATTGAACAAAGACTGGTCTGTTCAAACCTTCCAGGAGTTTGAGATAGTATTGCACTGAAAGCCGTTTCCAACATCGTTGTCATTTTAGTTTTCCCTCGCCAGTGGAAAACAAAGGCAGCTCTTCGACTTATCCACATATGCGTTGTTATCACAGGAAAGACTTTTTTTTTCTTCTTTTTTTTTTTTTTTCAAAGGCTACTGACCCAAGGGCCTCAACAACAGCCCGTCGTCTCTGCATCATTTTACACCACTTGCTAAAGGGGGTGCTTCTGGTTTAAATATGTGAATGTTTCCCCTTCATTAGCCCTCGTGTTTAGCATTCTGATCAGGCAAACATCGGATGCCCTCAAAGGGCACAGCTTTTAGCGCCGGCTTTATCAGAGGTCCCGATTGTTAACCTGCTTACCCCCTTTCAGGGGCCGAGCTTATCTTGAACTCGCATCCAAACCAAAATCCAAACGGGTTTAATCATCCCGTCTTTTAATAGTTGCATCTCACACCAAGAGTTTTCAACAGAAATTATATTTACATGCAGGTTTGCTTGTTTTCTTTAGAATATATGAGTTGAGACAAAATCCTAATGTAAAGGCCCTGCTCTCTCAAAGGATGGTGTTCCTCGCCAGGCTTGTCAGGAGGGATGTGACGGACTATTGATCTGCGCAGGGGTTTCCCTTGCCCTTCCCCCAGTGCATGGTGGGATAGGGTCCAAATCTGTGCCGTGTTTGTAGAGCGGATCAACGACAGTTTTTTCGGCTGTACCAATAAATGCAATTCCCGTGCAGGATAACTTGACTTTTTTTTTTTTAACTATACCTTTACAACAGTGCATTCATCCTTGAGAACTAAGATAATGTCTCTGACAAAATCCAGACACGACATTTTCAACTGCATGTTGCCATTTTGAGCTCACTGGATAAAGACATTCATGGGTCTTCAATTGTTCACCACCACCGTCACCAAAAGTTTTTATTTGCATAATCCATCAGCAGTAATTAGTTGCTTTTACTTTGCCCATCAGTTTCTTCCCACCCCCATTTGTTGTGCACCTGAGCAGCCTATAGCCCTGGTTGCTCTTGTGCGAGGTCGTAGTATCAGCCCCCGCACAAGAATAGCCGAATTGTTACTTTTTTGGCTGCCGAACTTCGGACAGATGCGGATTTTTAATCACCGGTTTACCATCCAGCACAGAGCAACGGCCCGTAGCCCGAGGCATTAAGCATACAAATCGCTTCTTTGTTTTATTGCTGTAAAGCTTTCAGATCAGCTCGGCACAGAGCAAAGGCCTGTGTGTTTATATTCAGAGCTCATAATCATTGCTTTCCAACTTTCTGCTGAATTACACAATTAATGCAAGCAAGTGTCTCAGTCTCCGGCTTTCCGTTCAGCCCACACCTTCCGCGAAGAAGATGTTCCGCAGGGTTTACTAGAGTTCATTGACTGTTAGTAACCTCGCAGCAAACAGGCCCTGGCAGTACAGTATGTTATTTGACTAGCTTACAAACCGCATTGTTGAGAGCCCGACCGATGAGGTCTGCAACGCCGCCGTTGATTGGCTGGATGAGTTGCAGTCTCCAGGCAGAGGTTTTAGGTTTCAGTTTGTGGGAACGTTTTGTTCTTGTGTGTGGTGAAGCAGCTGACACTCTGCCTCGGGAATAGACACTGTCGTTGTACGAAGCATTAGAATGATTTTGGTTTTATTCAAGGGGCAGAAGAACAGACGAGAGAAAGTTTAGTTGACTTGTTTGTTTCTGGTTACTTTGAATAGTTTCTTTTCCTCTCGCACCAACTTATATTAACAAGGAGGAGAAAAAATCCAAATCCCCTTATAGAAATATATGTTACAAACTGAGTTGGTTTAAATGCACAAACACTGTATTTTGGGGTATCTTAGTGTTTTAATGGTTCAAAGACTGGGCAGAGGAAATAAGGTGGAAAAGCATAAATTATATCATATTCATCCCCTTTAGCTCAGCCCTGCAGCCACTGACCTATTTCCACGTCTTCTGTCTCGGTCTCCAGGCCTGCTTTAATTGAATTATTCCAGCAGGGCAATCAGGTATTCAAAGTTTGCTGCAGCACCCCACATGACCCCGCTCTCCCTCCTCCACCACCACCGTTTTGAACGGCAGTTCTTTCTCGTGTGCTCTGTAAGCATTCAGTATCCTCACTGTAAATGAGTAAGCCCCTTTTAAGACTTTGATTTTTTGGGGTTGATCTATGCAGGACAAAGCGATGATGAGGAGTATTCAATGTAAAACATGCGGAAAGTAGGCCAGGAGACTTTGGGCTCAGCACAGACTTCCTGGCATTCAGTCTCTGTCTAAAGCCAGTGCAGTCATCGGAGACAATGCTCCGATGACTGCACGGGGGGGGGGGGGGTTTCTCTTCACAGATGACTCCGTGATGATGCATGGTCACATGCACACTTGCTTGTTCACACTGAACCAAACAAACCGTTGCCGCCCTCATGTGTGATAGCATACCGGCACTCTGGAATCCGAGGTGTGCGGCGTGTTGCAGACACCGATCCAGATTACCTCCACTGTTGATATAAAGGTGAATGAACAAACCTCCCCCATTCAGTGTTCGTAAAGTTTTGCGCTTAAGTGGAATAAAGAGATGGCAGTCCCTCCTTGAACGGGCTGCGTAAAAAAGGTTAGTGTGTGAGTTCTGTTTGTGATTTAAACTCTCAATCATCTGCTCGGACGTCCATTTGTTTTAGCACGTCATTCGCTCCTTGTTTTTGTCTCCCTGGTTCTCCAGTCCAGGACCGTGGTTACAAAACCTTTGTAAACCAGATGAGTTTGTAAAGCACTGGCATCAAATTTTAGTTTTTAAAGGGTGCTCCGACACATCGTACATCAGTTTCAAGTGTTTTGCCCTCCTGCAAAACATTTTTGAAAACGGGGCAAGAAATTTGGAGACGTCGTCTTTAATGTCAATTTCACTTTTGAAGGCCATCCCAGCAAATCCGCCGCGATCACCCTGTTGGAGATGCTGTTTGCGGACTCTTTGTTTCCCCGAGTGTGGGACAGACCTTGACAGTTGCTGACGCAGCGCTACACCACCTGAGCAGAAGATCCTCGGACAGCTGTCAGAGAAGCTGTCCGCTGGATATTGAGTAGGAGCCAATATAGATAGAAGTGTGTTTGTATCTGGACAAACAATTCCCTCATGCTGTATTCATAGCAAATGTCACACAGATCTGCATATGAAGTGGTGGCTGTTGTTGTTTGGCAGCGTGCATATCTGACGCCTCTTGTTCAGCCCCGGGGCGGCAGCAGCTATCGATGAACTGTAGTTACCTCTGTAGCAAGCCCGTTGACCTGGTTTACTGTACACTGTCTAATGGGTGTTGTTGTTGAACATTGGAATTTTGCTCTGAAAAGCATGCACACCTGTTAACACACACATACACATATGCTGGGCAGCCACAACTCTGGGGGGGCGGGGGGTTGCGGAAGTCACAAACCACAAGTCCACATCGTCACAGATGATTGGTTAAGTGAATCAACAACCCCAGAATAACTGACAGGCCAGGACTTGAAGCTCTTAAGATTAAATTCCTTGCCGAATGGCACAGTGACCGATATTAACCTCCTATCAATCCCCACCTGAACTAGAGTAACCCCTGAGACTTGCCCTATAGTGACTCTGGTTCGGCACCCTGTAGCAAGCTCCCAGCCATGTCGGCCCTATTGTTTTCGTCAGGCAGGTAGCTGACTAGCAGCGCCCCGTCACATGATGCCTGCTGGGCCTGACACAATAGACGTGTGTGTGAATGGGAATGGGATGTTTAACACCATATCAAAGCACTGTTTGTTATGCCTGAGGCTAGTTGGCTATGGGGCTTCGTTGTTATGGTCTGGGCTCGATCGGGCGGGGGGGGGGGCGTAGACTGTCTTTGTTTGTGTGCCTTCAGCTGCCTCTTGCCGATGCTCCTTGGAACCAGCGCTGTGGATGTGTGTTGGATGACGTGTGTCTGTGTTGTTCCACGCTGACGCCTTCCCAATACACGTGTGTATCCTGCGCTGTAGAGTCAAGCGTCTGGTTTTCAGGCCCCCGTGAGATGACAGAGGAAATGCCACATACTAATTTCTCTGTTTGCATCATGCCTAAGAGACGAGGGTAGCCCTGTGGATTTTAACCCTTTTTTTTTCTTCTTTTTTTTTTTAAAATAACAAGCCGTTTCAGGCGCAGTCGGCTTTAGTCTTTGCTTGATACAAAAACCCATTGAATTATTCCACAGGATGCTGACTCACGGTTTGAGTTTTTGGTATGGTGAAGTGTGACATAGTGACTATAGATGCAGAGCATATAATGTGTGTGGTCAGGGAGGTTTTCTTTATAGAAAATGGAATAGATTGAGAGCTCAAGTCACCATGCAGGGACAGCAACAGGAAGAACGCTGCTGGGCTGGTTTGTGGTCACAGAGGCAGGTATCCTTGAAGCAGGTTGGTGCCTGTACCATCTTCTTAAGGTCACTGGGCCACAGGTCATCTCGAGGAAGGCTCTGTTCTCGGTTACTTGAGTTCAACGTTCCTCATGATGCAAGGACTGAGACGGTCATGGGTGTTACTCCTTTTTTGACGTCTTGTCTCCCGCTGCTAGGGGGAAAGAATTCCTCACATCTTCTGGTCAAAACAATGGAAAGGCCCTGACCGGCCGCGGCTTACTTCTTTTTTGAGAATTTGCATGTTTTCCTTGGCCACACCAGAACTCGGTGTTCCCGTTTAATCCCTCAGCCCAAATAATAACAATAACTTGTTTTTGACCACCTATAAATCTTTTGAACTGTTTCTCTTGAACAAGGAGAGTGGGCCCGTAGATTTGCCTGTGTCTGGCCAAACAAGATTACTGGTAACGTGATTTGTCTTCAAATGGACATATTGCATTATGTTGTTGAACTATATTTTTGACAATGTCAGACTTGTCGCTGTGCACAGTAGTGGACACAATTTGTACAGGCAACAGTTGGTCAGTGGGTTAATTGTCCACTTTCTTTTCCTTTATACAAAAGAAGAAGTCGGCCCTGTAACTTCTTTGCCTCTCTCAGCTTCCACTTTCAGAGCCTGTAATTCACTCTTAAAGGAAGTTGTAATGGTGCATTTAGAGGAAGAGATTGAAAAAGCAAAAGGGGAGTCTTTGCAACAAATGTCACAGCTGCTTTTTCCTTCTGCTACACGCACACGCACACAGACACACCCCTACCTGCTGTCTGTGATGAAATTCTACCCTTGTATTGACCACCTGCTCAAGCCTGTTTGCCCCAGACGTCGTGGCTCCTCAGCTGTTACACATGAAACCCAATTTCTATTAGAGCAGGAGCATGTTTTTTGATCGCAAGGGTAGAAGGCCGCACTTATTAAAGACAGAGATTGTCTTTTTCTTTTGTAATGTTTAATTAAATGCATTCACCGACGCCTTCACTATAATTGTCCACAATCCTAAGAGATTTCCCATTTTGACCCATGTCGTGTTTTTTTTCCTTCTGTCCACCAGACACCTTTTCTTCATGCACGTGAAGGAGGACCTCCACCACGGTCACCTGCGTATGGGCTCGGAACAAGCGGAGGAGCTGAGCTCGCTGCTGGCACAGGCAGAGCTCGGGGACTACAACCAAAACACAGCCCAGTACTGGTACTCGGAGTTGTGTGGAGAGGAGCCCAGCACTGCTATTATCAACAGGTACGACACTCATCGAACTGCAATAAGAAACAATGCGCTGACCTGACAACGTCCCCAACAATGGTGTTGTGGTCGTTGGGTTTATTCACACAAGTAAAACCAGACATTGGAAAGGTTTTTTAATCACACTCACGGTCAACCAGTGGAACCTGCTGACATTTTCTCTGTCAGCTCCCCTGAAGCTCTGCCCCCTCACTGTCACTGCGGGACACATGAGTCGACTCCGTGGAACAGGAAATAATGAATCATGGCAATGAGCTATGATATGGCAGCTGGTGTTCAAGGAAAGGACATTTTTAAAAGAACAAAAAAATGCTACCGATTTGAGCTCATGGCGCTGTCTTTTATATTATGCGGCATTTTCCTGTATTGTCGTGTGTGTGTGTGTGTGTGTGTGTGTGTGTGTGTGTGTGTGTGTGTGTGTGTGTGTGTGTGTGTGTGTGTGTGTGTGTGTGTGTGTGTGTGTGTGTGTGTGTGTGTGTGTGTGTGTGTGTGTGTGTGTGTGTGTGTGTGTGTGTGTCCTGTTTGACAGCTAATACAGAAACACACACACACGTAAGCCAAACAGAGCAGCTGACAGGAGATCAGATAGCAAGTGTTTGCAGAATTTCACTGACTAAACTTCAGAGCGTAAACAAAGAGGGTGACAAAATGTCACTACTGCACAGTCTTTAGATATCGAGAAACACAGATTCCATTTCACTATAAACTAAAATGTCACTCGGTAGAGCGTACACCAAGAGCACTGAGGCGAAAATGTCAAAACATGTTCAGGAAGGTGATTTAAAAAAATGTAACAGGGTCCTCCCTGCCCCACCAAGTTTTGCAAATCAGTTCAGTGCTCTTTGTGTAATCCTGCTGGCAAACAAACCGGCATGACTGACAACTTATTGAGTTCAATATCTGAGTTCTGAGTTCAGTATCTAATCCCCACTGCCCACTTTCCACAGCAGTGTCGGCCCTGCCTACAACTGTTGGGACTTTAGCCAGAGACTTCTGCAGCGTTTTCATTTTGAAGTGCCTTCTGGAGCCATTTGCTGTGCACATGGCGCTGTTGCTGAAACGCTCAGACTCTTAAATTATCCATTATCAAGCCCCCATCTGCCAAACATGGCTACATTAAATTTTATCCATATGCCGTATTGAGCCAGCAGGCACAGCCGCTCATTGCTACACCTACACTTAACCCCCAGCCTGTTATGAATGCAGGGGCAAAGAATCTTGTTCCAACTGGTTAAAAGAAGCTGTCAAAGTTAGCTGTCGACATCTAAACACACACTTTAGTCTCGCATTTATCCTGCTTGTATAATACACCTGTCAGTGGTTTTTGCCTTGATATATGCTTGTGTCAGAAAATGTAGCTATACAGAGTGAAATAAACTTTAATGGTTCTTCTTCTTCTTCTTCTTTTCATCTCTTCTCCGCCTGCTGCAGTATCACATCTAGACACAAAGCTTTGGAGGGCATGAGCCAGGGCTCAGTGGAGTACCAGGCGCTGCAGCTCGTCTCCTCCCTGGAGCATTACGGCGTGGAGTGGCACTGGGCCCGTGATCCGCATGGTCAGCGGTTGGCCATCGGGGTTGGCCCTGAGGGAATTGCCATTTGCAAGGAGGACTTCAGCTTAGTCAACAGGTATGTCACGCCTAGCTGTATTAATTGGTCCGTCTTGTGACGGTACGATTATGTTGCATTGGAAACCCAAAAGTTTTTATTTTTATATATTTTGTTCACAATATTCAGCATTGACACATTTCTTCTCCCTTCTTGTCTTGTTGCAGAATTAGTTATCCCATCATTCAGATTGCCACCCAGTCGGGGAAAAGCGTCTACCTGACCGTTACCAAGGACACGAATGACAGCGTGGTGCTTCTGTTCAAGCTCATTAGCAACCGAGCAGCCAGCGGTCTGTACCGGGCCATCACGGAGACCCACGCCTTCTACAGGTGAGCACTGCAGACTGTACAAGTGTTTTCCCCCAGGAAATCGGTGACTCCTGCACTGATGCATTTAAAATAGAAGTGGTCTCCAGCCCTCCAATAACCGTTGTCCCCCAAATAAATCAATACTGCCTTAAATTATTAGAGACAGACAGAGCAGTTGACCATAGCTCACATCATGTGGTGAGCAAAGATAATTCAAATTAATTTAAAGCTCCGAGCCGCAGCTTGTAATGATATAGTAAAGCAGTTTATTGCTAACTGTTCTGAGGTTGAGGGGGGGACCTAAAATGTGTTGTGTAAAGACTGTTTTACTTGGCAAGCGATATTTTCTGAGTTTGCAGTGTCCCACATTTGTGTACACTCCATGTGTGCTCCCGTTTCCTTTTTACACTTTTTATGGGGCAAATTTTTGCGAAGTAGGACATAAAACACCTCCTTGACCCGAGTGAGTGTTGACAGAAACATGGACTGCACAGGACAATCTTTAGTGGGCAGACATGCATATTGTGCATGTGTTGAGTAGGTACAATTCAAATGGCTGAGCTATGAAATTGTTCTCGATCAAAAGGTACAAAGGACGGCCCTGTCCTTTTGTTTCAGGGATGGGTTTCAGCTCAGTCTGCAGATTTTTATTTGATTTTTGCCGGACATGTCTTCAGCTTGCTCGCTCAAAAACGAGTGTTCAGTGTGGCATCAGAGCAGAACAAACATTAGGTGTTGTCTAAATAGACAGTGCACGGGCAATGTTAAATAAAGGCAGAATCATTATCCACCACAGTGACTGTAGATAAATCCATTACATGACTTGATCACATCTAGCTGTGTCGGGTCAAATGCTGAAAGTCAATGGACAAGTAATCCATTTTTTAAATGTATCTAATTTTTCATTTTCAGGTGTGACACAGTGACGAATGCGGTGATGATGCAGTACAGTAGAGACTTCAAGGGCCACCTGGCTTCGCTCTTCCTCAACGAAAACATCAACCTGGGCAAAAAATATGTCTTTGACATCCGGCGCACTTCCAAGGAAGTTTACGACCACGCCCGCCGTGCCCTCTACAACTCGGGTGTTGTGGACCTGGTGTCCCGCTCCGGCAGCGGGGGGCGCTCGTCCCCTTCGCGCTCCCCGAGCCGGGACAACCAGCAGGACGAGGGGCTGGACTGTGGCAGCTGCCAGCAGAGCAGGGCCCTGCAGGAGAGGCTGCAGAAGCTCCGAGAGGCTCTGCTGTGCATGCTGTGCTGCGAGGAGGAGATCGACGCTGCGTTCTGCCCCTGTGGCCACATGGTGTGCTGCCAGACGTGCGCCAATCAGCTTCAGGTGAGATTCTCGCGACTTTATCCAGTGGAATATTGAGTGTAAATGCTCAAATTACCGACGTCAACAGTTAAACAGAATTAGAAGACGAGGCAAGAGCTTCAAGACCAAAGAATTTGGTTCACGACTCGAGGCAGCGTGTTTGTGTTCGCAGCTCTAACAAAAAGCTCTTTAATTACCCTTAGTTCCAGCCTCTCATCCATTTATGGTCTTTTTACGCAACATCCGAAGCTTTGCTTACACTCTGCTGACCTGACGGTCCGCTCACTTAATCAGCTAAATGTTTCCCATCTTTGTGGAAGCAGATTGCGTACGCGCGAGTGTGCGCGAGTGCGTCTTTGTGCAGGGATTATAGCAGCCAGGCAAATCTCTCCTCCATTAACTCAACGAGGAAACGTGATCCCGGCTAATAGACGTGTGAATTAGTCAGAAACGTGCACACAGTGGCATCCATGATTAAGCCTTGCCCTCTTATCTTAACACTAATATTGTTTAATGACCTAATGATTTGCCTGGATGAGAGAGCATGGTTTTTTCTCGACTCTTTACAGTCAAGATTCAATGCAATATTTCCTGGATGAGCAGGGTAAATATAAAGCCAAAAGATAATGGGCTATTAAAGGCCTCAGAGTATTATTACATTAGTTGGACCACTTTAAATTTGGCTCAAAACACGAGTGATCACTTTTCCAGCTTTCGATCGCATCCAACCAAGTGTGTCAAACCCCCTCTTCAGCCTTTTGTTCATATTCTGATGGTGTGCTGGTATTCTGATGTCAGACACTAATGTGCTTCGTCCTCTCCTCTCTCGTCAACCCCAGTTGTGTCCCGTGTGTCGCTCCGAGGTGGAGCACGTGCAGCACGTCTACCTGCCCACCTGCACCAGCCTGCTCAACATGACGCTGACCGACAACCACCAGCACCACAGCAGCGTCCCAGCGCCCATCCACAGAGAACCGGCGTCCCCGCACACCTGCTCCGCCACCGAGTACGAACAGAAGATCTACCACACATGAAGACGACTCCGCCGGAACCCACAGAAACCACCGCCGTGAACACTTTTTGAAGCGAAGCCTGCCACATTCTGGTTTCATAAAGAAGGAAACGGGTCTCATCCTTCTGCGTTTCCTGCCTGGAACTATCAAACATAGAAACTCTGAGCATAATCAAAGATCTCCACAGGCGTACCACTCCCTCAGCTTGTGCGTGCGTGTGTGTGTGTGTGTGTTTTATTGTTTGTTTGTTTTCCCCATGGCACTAGTACGGACTGTCACTTTGTATAGTTGTTTCTGAATATTGTTGCGTTTTGTTTTGTATCATTCTGTCCAAATCTTCTTCTTTTTTTACATCATCATCCTCTGCCACATGATTTTAGATTAGGCTATTATTGTTGCATCAGTTGACCTGATACAGAAAGAAACATTATTTTGTTTGTGATTTATGCTTTTCAACTAGTTATTTTGGTTGGTTGTTGTTTTTTTTGTTTTGTTTCGATGTGGTCCATATCAGGCTCCTAGCCCCAGAACCAGAACCATAGCTGAACATAATGGTTGAGTCTATTTATTTTTCATTTTAAAGCTCCCTTACTTTTTTTTAAAAATGGTTTGAGAACTGAATTGTATGGTCTAACAGAGTGAACTTTCTCCTGTTTTATTTCTCCTTTTTGTTTTCCATGTTTCCAATGACAGTGTATTTGGAGGCTAAGCAGCACTGCTCTGGATACAGCACTGTGTACTAATACGACACCGTGGGCGATAAGACCACCATGGTCTCGTTTGGGTTCTTGAAGGTTCTTTTAGCCCACCACAGCTTTATCTCGCAGACACTCCTTCAACTTCTCACCTCGAAAACGGGTCTTGATGATTAACTGCCACTTTTGTCCAACACAACGAGCCTGGTTCCATGAAATGCTGCACCTTGGACACGTCTCCACGCCTGCCGGAAAATAGAAATGAATGTCACTAAAAGGCTCTTGGTATAGAACCACCACATATTTATGAAAAAAATTTGTCCAGAAGCAGCTGCTTCCTCTGAAAGCCCGAGCGATGAATTTCTTCTCTGGGTGTTCTAGTTTGTTATTTTTTTTTAAATATTTTTAAAGGGCACTAGGAGATCTGCCTGTGCAATACTTGCTTGCTTTTTTGAAAAGCTTTTCATTGAGTTTTATTTAATTTCAAAGACTGTATTTAAAAAGGAAAGGAAAAAAAAAAACTACACTGTCACTTTACCAAGAAAGTTTTCTGTTGGTCTGTAGGGGATTTGGCCTTAATGTAGCAGCAACACTGTTTTATTATGAACTTTCCACAGACTTATTTTTTCTTGCAAGGAAAGGAAAACTTAAATGCTGACTTGATTAAGCTCAGTCACTGCAGGGGAAGGACTTTTATTTTTCACGTTGTACAAGTAGCAATTTGTTTCTGTTTTCTGAAGCAAACGCCACTATAATCTGTAAAATAACTCTTAGAATTAAACCTTTTATATATATATATATATATGTATATATATATATATATATATATATATATATATATATATATATATATATATTCTGCTTTTAACAAAAGAGAAAGTATTAATAAAGTTGTTTCTTAAAAAAAACACTGGAGTTATGAAAGAGTTTTTGTGCATCTTAAAGCAGTAAAACCAAAAAGTGAATTGAGCTAGAGAATTATAACACATGGACTGTTCTGTATGCTGGAGTGAACATGAGTTGTTATGTGTACCAATGATTTTATTGGGTACTGGACAGCGGGGCTTCCCTTAAATATATTGTTATGTCAAATACCTGATACTTTTTACATCTTAAAGGCTCCATTGCGGCCATAAACTATGAGGAGGGTTTTAAGCAGTAATCAGAACAAGAAGTTATTTGGGGTTGATTAGCCGCTGGCCTTTTCCCCACATGATACTGTTGCACTCGTAAGATCGGGCCTTTGTTTCTCAGGGCAGATTTACTGATATATAACCACGTGGAAGTCCTTATAAAAGAGTCTTGCCCATCAGTATACCTGTCTTCATATAGTCGGGGTTAAGATCTCCAGATTCCGATAAGACATGATAAAGACAGTAACAGAAAAAAGGTTGTTTTTTTTCTCTCAGGTATGTAAGGACGTGTCGACGGAAAACCTGCCGTGACATTAGTCCTCGTTTTTTTCGGGTTTTTTTACGGCGCTCCAGGTGGAAACAACACTGAAAGGTCAAATTTGTCATCGTCCGGCTGGGAGAGGGAGTTGAAAGCCGCACAGTCTGTGGTGCAGAGACGCTTTCCCCACTGATGAGAAATGACAAGCTCTGCTGCAATGTGATTATCAAGTCTGGAAATAGGTGTAAGAACAACAGCTCCCCTACTCGACCTGACCCTGAACCCCTCTGTCTTTCCACGGCCTTCTGGACGAGAATGCTTCTCTCTTTCTTCCCTGTCCTGTTTTTTTTTTCTTCTCACTCTGGCATCGCCTCCGAGGGCTATTTCGACTGAGGGCACATGAAGAAGGCAGTAGTATTTAGCCATGCAGAGCTCAATAAGTAACAACAGATCAAGTCTGTGGACTAAAAATGTCTCCTCAAGATAGCAGGAAGTGAAGTGAGAGACATCTGAACATGGAGCATTTCCATGCCTGTCTGCGAAACAGAGAAACATGTCGGCCTGTTCAGACTGTGCGACCGTGTCGCGGCCTCTGCACACTTGCGTTATCAGGTAGTTGAAAGCACACCAGGAGAAAAATAGTTGATAAGCTTATGGTATTTCTGAGAAATGTTCCCAGAAAAAGCTGCAGAAAAAAAATGCGAATAGTCTGTGGGCACATAAGCTCTTTGAAGTGTGAAACATTTCAGAACATACTCTTTTGTCACACTAATCCAAAATGTGTCTTAACACTGCACAAAGCTGCATTAATCTCTTGTTGAGAGAGGACCAACAAAATGTTTTTTAGCAGTGGGCGGAGCCAGTGTCAGAGGGGAAAAAAAAAACGATAAAAGAAAAGTCACGCTGAAAACCGAGTTTTTCGGCGCTGGAAGCCCACGTTGTTGTTGTTGTTGTTGATGATGTTGTTGTTGTTGTTGTTCCCCTTTCAAATCATAGTATTTGGTTTAATGTGTGTGTGTGTGTGTGTGTGTGTGTGTGTGTGTGTGTGTGTGTGTGTGTGTGTGTGTGTGTGTGTGTGTGTGTGTGTGTGAGGACTTGCCATGCTCTCTTGTTGAACCGGAATGACCTTTGACCTCTGACCTACTTCTCTGGGGTTTAAGCTCGTTATTGTTATTTTTACACTTGTGCCTTTTGAAGTGTTATCCATGCAGGAACCAGGGCGGACGAAGAGAGTGAAGAGGTGCAGCACGTTTAGCTCGCTGCCGTCTTTCTGAGACGCAGCTTTCTAGTTACTTTCAGCGAATTGCGCGCGTCTGGTTTTCCCCTGATGGGTAAGATCCTCCTTCGTCCTATTCACCTGAAACACTAAGATGGAACACAAAAATAATTTTTTAATTAATATCATTTCAACACGTGCCAGAAAAAGAGCATCAAAGAGTTCCGTCATCCCCCGGCACACCCACTGCCATGTGGTTTTCACATCTGCCTGGCCCGCAACACGCGCTGCCAGGGGACAAGCGGCTCCTCCGCATGTGTTTGAAAGGTTTCCTCCGGGCAAACGGAGCCCACCTTCCTGACGCCATCGCCAGCTGGTTACCGGGAACCATGGCGAGGAGGTCTGAGTCTGTGAGCTGCCGGGGGCACGTGTCTGTGTTCTGTCACAAGTTTCAGACTGGGTAAACAGCCTGCCAGCGACACGAGCGGCACCATGTTGTCTATGCAAAGAATTTCGAGTGCCACTGTGGGCACGTCACCGTCGGTTATTGTTGTAGTTACATTTAGGTGCGGAGCGATGTAGACTGCACGGGCGTTACATTGTCTGCATGAACCCAAAAGGTTTGCTTGGATTCTGTCGAAAAATGATATAGCTATTTTGCGATACTGAAAAGTATGAGGTTGTTCAGTGTGACAGTGTTTAAATACACAGCTCGTGGGGCTAAGAACTCTTTTGTGGGCCATCTCAATGCGTCACCTCTCTGAGGAGAAGCACCTGTGTCCTGACCCGCCGTCTCTCTCCTGCAACGTGACCGAACATTGAGACCGCCTGGAACCGCGAGGGGCACAAATGTTGTCTGCTGCCTCTCTAAGTTAATCATTACTGAGTGTGGCAGTTCAAACAGGGGAGCGAGACTCCGGCCTTGTGAGCATAAAACCAGCGTGTTCTTTGCAGATATGTTGTAACTTGCACTTTCCCCCGACACAGTTTTCGTGGAGCATGGAGAGTTACTGTCGAGCCAACGCGTTCTCCCCTTATCAGGTTTATCACTTCGTAAGCCTTTTAAAGCGCTGACCTTTATGCAGCACCTTCTTATCGGTGCAGTTCAGAGTGACGTGCTCAAGGGTTTACAGCATCTGTTACTGGTTTATCTCACCACTGTGGATTATTCTGCTTCTATCAGTTCTGTACTAATGAGACGTGGGGTTACGGTGTCATTGGATCCAGTGTCAATCATGATTGTGCTTGTATTTTTTTGGGCTGAGAAAAAATACAGCTGGGTCTGTTTATTTTCATGTCGTACGGCATTTTTGATCCGTCAATTTACTTCCATGTTCAGGACGATAATTCGTTTTAAAGTTGCCACGGATTCAGTTCGATCAAATCCCTCTTGTTTCACTTGATGTCTTTCTGCAAACGACAGAGTTCATGTTCAGAATATTTTTGTGGAATAAACCACATTCGCTGTACTTCATCGTAACAGGCGTGGAGTGCAGGGAACGGCCATTTCCACAGTTTTCATGCTTTCAGGAGCAACTGCTTCCTGTATCGGAAGAAACACAAAGCAACAACAGTCAGAAACAAAGTGAGGCGGTGACAAATAGACACATGAAATGTCACAAAAGACACATCTAGTTGCCGGGAAACACTGTTACAGTGACCGCCCACTTTTTGGGCGGCTCCGGTTCCGGAAGCGAAATTTCCTATCCATTTACTCCATTGACCTTTCATAACATCCTTACGCAAAGAGTTTTAAGACTGGAACCGACGAGATGAATCGTTACCATAAAACATTTTATTGGGAGCAGCAACAAAAATAAAAAAGGGTTCTGGCTCCAGGTGATCTGAAAGTCAGTCACACTGGTAATCTGGTTCCAGAGAAGACTAAACATAAAAAGAAAGAATATTATTTCATATGTTAAAAAGTAAAGAAGTAGATAATTATTTCTGAAACAGTAACCTGTTTGATGTTTGGTTATTCGCATGGTTAGAAATATTTAAGCACTGGTGATATTAGCGATTGATGACAAAGTGATACTGTACAAGTGTTTTGTAGTACAGTATATGTTATCAAAACATTCCATTATGATGCAAATGTGATTGGCATCCCCATTGATGCAATGATTAAAGGATTAATGGTGCACACACACTCCTGTGATCTGTGGTCTCATCGCATATGACATGCAGTGAATCCTCTCAGAATCCCATTTGAATTAGAGCAGACGCAGAGGTGAGACCCCTTGAGTTACCTGACCACATTTGAAATTGCAAAACCGGACCGAGACCACCACCCAAAAACCAAACACTATTTCTGAGGCCCACAACACGGAACACCAACAACACGTGTGTTAGGGTCGGGTAAGGTCAGGACAGGATTTGTTGTCGTTGCACACTAAATTTAACGTCAAACGGGAACATTTTTTCCAACCTTTTCCAAATGAACAATGCATGATACAAATAACCACGACAATCAAACAAATAATCACTCCAGCTGCTGTACCGCTCTCCTTTCTCTGTTGGACTGCACGAATGAGACATTAATAGAAATAGATTAGCCGGCATAATGCTCGCTTAGTCAGACACAAGCACTGGAGCAATGGAGTTATGATAAAGGCCTTTAAAACATATTATTATTATTCTGAGTATTGAGGATAAGCTAGCTGGTTAGATAACAGCTGGTTACTGCCTACCTGCTTCAAATGTAGGTAGAATGCACTTGTTGGTTGGCACCGCTCTCACCTGGAGGCCTGGTGGTGCCAGAAGTGTACGTCTGTTCGCTTCTGCGGAAAGAAGGAGCACAAAAATCCCTACGTTCAGATGAAACCATGCACGAAGAGTGAAAATTGTGAGAATATGAGGCGAGTTAAAGAAAAATGTTTAAGATCATTTTTCCAGCTCCTCTCCACTCCGCCACACACACACACACGCACGCACACACACACACACACACACACACACACACACACACACACACACACACTAATGTGAGAAGGGCTGAGAGCGTTCACTTCAGACAAAAGAGGAATATTTTGAAAGGTTTGAATGGGAAATTGAAAGTTGCATGACGCCTCGAGTGTCTGAAAGATGTGGAACATTTTGAGGGGTTGACTGGAGGGTTGCGTAGCCGAGAGTACGATTGAATATGAATTGAAAATGCGTGAAAAGTGTGAGAATGTGTGGATTCATTATCAGTGGAGCACAAACCGCAGAAAACCTTGAATATTTCCGAGAGCAAGACAGTTGTGAAAGAAGTTGAATACAAGCCGGAATGTCCGGCATTCACAACATACGTTGTTCATCCTCGTGGATCCAAGTGCCACTAGCCCAGGGGGCCGGTACCTGATCCAAGATCACAATCCTGGTGCGGTGGCACTGGATGCATTCAAAATGTTGATGGAGAACGTGAATGTGATTTTCACTCCCCAGATTCTGAACCTTACTGTTGAGCTCTCAGTCCTCTCCTTATTCAGCAGCAGTTTTCTGTAGCTGTGCTGACATCCACTGGTCTGACGTTGTACCAACAGCTTGACTTGAGGGGGAGAAGGATCTTGATGAAAAGGCAGATGCAGGTTTTTCTTTTCTTTTCTTTTTTTTTTTTTACCCCTGTCCGTTTGATTGTCAGCAGGATTATGCCTAAACTAAATTTGACATGGATCTTGATGAAAAGGCAGATGCAGGTTTTTACATTTTCACCAAATTTCCCCGGTAATAACGCCTGGATGTTGATGAAAAGAAAAATGCATATTTAGGAGACAGAAATATAATAATGTGAGCAATTTGGTACTGCTTGTTGAATTCAAGGGGACATATAACATTTATTTTTTTCCACCTAAAACTTTAGAAAGTCTTCCCATTTCAGTGTCCCACTCTTCTTCATTAAAATATATAAAATGATAAATAATAATTTAAGTTGAGAAAATTCCCCTCCAACAGATCAATTAAAAAAAAACAAGTTATAATCCTAAACTCTTTACCTCCAAACGACAGTCAAAGTAACAATAAGCCGAGCATATTTTTGGGAGAAGGGGGACCCCGACACAGAATGCACTAACAAGACCATGTGTTACGTCTCCAACGAGTTCTTAGACCTTATCCAACAGAAGGGATCAGGGTCATTGTTCTACCACAGGGTTCAACTCGGTGCACAAGGCCAAAGTTATTTCAAGACCAGTCATATGTTTCCTTTTCTCTTCTTTGGTATGCAGAGTTGACATACTTTGCAAAAAAAAAGAGAGATCCACAGGAGCCCCGGACAGTTTTAAAGAAACACACACGAATAGATCAGGGTAGAAAAAGAAAAACGGATATTAAAAACACCCGCGTACAGAGAAACGACAAAGCATAATGTTCCAGACTGGATCCTATATCCACGGGACAAGCTAATGGCTTTTCCATTTCAGAGTGCTTTGTCGATGCACTAAGTATACGTTGCCATGGTAGCCTGTGTCTCCTTCCTGTGTCTCCACGTCTCGCCCCATCTCTCTGGCTTTTATTCCCCGTCTCCCTCGCCCTCTCGGCGAGCAATGCCCCGAGTGGACAGCAGGTGTGCTCTTAAGCACTGCAGTGGTTCGAATGCTGCAGTGCTTCCATGTGTGTGTGTGTGTGTGTGTGTGTGCGTCAGCCTGCCCACTGCTGCTCCTGCCACTCTGCTGAAGGAGAGTGGGGGGGGACAGGAGGCTGGAGGAGTGGAGGGAGAGAGAGAGAGAGCAGGGGGGGACAGAGAGACGGAGGAAGAAAGAGGGAGAGAGGGAAAGAGGAGTCCAGGCCCAAATAAAGCCATGGGGGCCGGGGCTGTGCTGGGCGCCCCGTTGCTATAAATACGCTGGCCGTCTGGAGGTTCGGGTTTGGTGGCTGGGGCTTGGGACCGGCGACCACTGCTGCTGCTGCTGCTGCTGCTGCTGCTGCTGCTGCTGCTCTTCTCAGGGGAGTCTCCTCCGCACGCTCATCCTCTTCATCTTGGTCCTCAGTGTTCCGGGCATCCAAGATGCCTCGAGTGGACGCGGACCTCAAGCTGGACTTTAAGGATGTCCTCTTCCGACCCAAGAGGAGCAGCCTGAAGAGTCGCTCAGAGGTCAGTGCAGTCAACGGCTCGTGTTCTCCATGGTGTGGTTCAAGTGTCACAGAGCAAGAGATCAGGATGTTCAGGATGTGCACGTTCTATGATGGTGGCAACGGAGGTGAGTTGTACAATTTATACATGGGTTTGTTGGGATTGCAGCATTCGGGGCGGGGTCTTATAACCCTGTAGATAAAAAGTGTAACTCAGCTCGGTGTAACTCTATATCGTGCCTCTCGTCATTGTCTTGAGATGTGTGTGTGTGTGTGTGTGTGTGTGTGTGTGTGTGTGTGTGTGTGTGTGTGTGTGTGTGTGGGCGAGCCACCACCTTGTTGTATCCTGGCCTGGACGAGCATGTAATAGTGAGGTGACCTTCTCAAAGGACAGAGAACAAGGCCAGTCTGTGCAAAAACTGCAGCTTCATCAACGATAATCGACAACAGACAAAGAAAACAACAACAACAAAGGAAGAAGTGGAGAGGCAGAGATGAAAAATAAGATCGATAACTACAGTTACTGAGATTTGAAGCAGGTTGAACAGGCCGCCCACGTGTCTGCACCCGCCCACCGCTTTGTCTCTCTGGGACAAGACAAACCCTTTCCCCGTGTGCCCTTCATCGCTTCCTCGACCTTGCCGCGTGGCACTACATCGGGGGGCTGGTGCCGATCCAAGATCACAAATCCCGGTGCGGCGGCACTAGATCACGGGGCAGGAGCTGGAAGTGGCTGAGCAACCCGAGACATTGGGGGACTTCTGAGAAGCCCTGTTTAAAAATAGTGCCGCGTGTGGTACAGACAGTCAAGCAGGGCACATTCCACACGCAGCCACTGATATCAGGATGACTGGCACCGATCACAGCTCCGCATGAGCACGCAGGGAGCGTAAATACCAACTGTAATGTGTGATCTTCGAACGTCGTACCTCGTCATCTTTTCTTTTAGAGATTTGAGCTAAGACATAAAGTGCATCAGGCCTCCTTGAAATGATTTCAGATGTCTGTAGTCTACCCAATGTCACTGCAGCCGTGTCCTGTACTGCAGCCAAATGAAAGGGCCCGAAGCATCTGTTGACACTCTTGACATCCGCCGACTGCTCCTGTTTGAACTATTGCCACTCTGCACAGGGGCAGAATCCCACCTGAGATTTCCAACAAGATGTTTTTTTAGGAGTAGGCGAGGGGAATGTGAACATCATGGACGATGAACTGCATCAAAAGCCACACGACTACTGCACATGCATTGTGGTCTCACCCATGCACCACCACTGCACAGCACTGTATCCGCTCAGTCTGGAGTTCAATACGTTTTTTTTCTTCTTTTTTTCTTCTTCTGGGGACATCTGATGCGATACTTTGACCGTCCCATTGGAATCAACAGAACATGGCAACTGATTGAACTCATTTCACATCCATTTATTCAAATATTTGATATGCTTGTGGCCTTTAAAAAAAAACCCTGACACCTGACGAATGCCATTTAGTATCTACTACTTAAAAAATCATGTTCAGTGTTTTGTTCCTATTGTGTCCGTGTGTCATACTTTGTCACAACCTACCGGCGTATCGAATGGAAAATCCCGCTGAGTCAGCGTCCGAGAGAGGAGGAGGCTCGTATTGAGTTGCCGCAGCAGGAAAGTGGATACGCACGGCTGGACACTCCTCCCCCTCCCTCCCCTCACCCAATACTTCTTTCACCGTCCTACCTCTCTCCTCAATTTTACCGTGGCTCTGACAATCCTTCCACTACACTCTCGGATTTAACTGTAGTGGAGTGATTTCGATGAGCGAGACGGAAATGAGTTTAAAACACTTCACATCACGTTTGACCTCTTGAACTCTGCATCTCCCTTTCTCCAGCTAAGAGCTGTTTCCTGTTTGGTACACACTCATTCCTAAAGCATATCCATGCAGCATTTCATTCATAAAGTCGTTGTGCCGACTGATTTCATTTGTTGGAAGAAGACTGTGTTAGGATTACGTTTCGTTAAGTTTGTGTCCTCTGTATTTCTTCTCTTTGTGTTGCACTAAAGTATCGTGCATTGTGACATCTGCAGACTCCACTGTTCTCAACAGCAGCTGACCGAGCAGTTACCCACATTATCCTCGCGTAAATGATATTTATTTATAGAGGAAGGAATCCCAGCTATGACTCGCATCATCGCCACGGACAAATAGTTTCCTGTAAAAGGAGCGGCGACACAATGAGCTCTGCTTGTTTCGTGCAGCCTATCACGTTTCACTACAGGCGGCAGCATTGGATCTTGAACGATTCAGTGCCGAACACGAGCGGCGCGAGGCTGCTCCCATTTCTCAGAAAGTCTGCGGTGTGCCCTCAGTCAGATGCGCTCACGGAGCACATCCGCGGCAGGGCCATGGTTAAATGCTCATAAAAACAAGTTTCCTCTCGTCGCCCCTCAGGTGGACCTGCAGAGGACCTTCACATTCCGCAACTCCAAACAGACGTACACTGGCATCCCCATCATCGCTGCCAACATGGACACCACAGGGACATTTGAGATGGCGCAGGTCCTCAGCAAAGTGAGTCAACGCAGCGGCGCCATTCGGCAGCGTGTCCCCTCCACACTTGACATAGAATCACAAGGCAAACAAACAGAACGCCACGGGGACCCTTGGGGGGGCGGGGGGACATGAATCAACCTTGTCCACAGAAGCAGTTGGACATCTGCTGTGTCTGTAATCTCTCTCTCAAAAGTCATGAACCGAATGATTTACCGCTCGACACGACAACTTTTGAACATTGAGCCACGTAAACAAAACCTCTGGCGTCAGTTGAGATAGTCTGAGAACCAAACTGGAGATGTGTTTCTGTCTGTCTCGCTCTCTGTAGCACACCCTCTTCACGGCCATTCACAAACACTACTCTGTAGAAGACTGGAAAAACTTTGCTGCTAATTATCCAGACTGCATAGAGGTAAGACCACCTTTGTTTGCCCCTTTTTCGCCCCTTGAACGCCGTCTGTTCGACGGGGGCGTAAATTGCACACATGTCATCTATCCTCCCCGCGCAGCACGTGGCCGCCAGCTCCGGCAGCGGCACCGCGGACCTGGAGCGGCTGTGCGCCATCCTGGAAGCCGTCCCTGCCCTCCAGTACATCTGTCTGGACGTGGCCAACGGCTACTCCGAGTACTTTGTGGAGTTTGTCAAGACGGTCAGGGGAAAGTTTCCCAGGCACACCATCATGGTAAGAGAGGCGGGTGCACCCCCCTCCCCCCCCAGGGGCGGTCATGTGTCTGGGATACTGTGTGCCAACCTTCGTGCCCTCTTGCCCTGCAGGCCGGTAACGTGGTCACGGGGGAGATGGTGGAGGAGCTCATCCTGTCCGGAGCCGACATCATCAAAGTGGGCATCGGGCCAGGTGAGAGAGTGTGTCGCCTCCGATTTGCAGAGAGACTGTGGCCGAGACGACAGATGCAAAAAAAAATCCACCCATGAACCAGAATGCCTTTAGTATTTATTTCATATTTACTGTTGGGTGTAGCTTCACTCATACATGCATTGCACATTGAACTTTTACAGACTCAAAGTGCCTCTCACTGCACATGTGGTGTGTATCTATGCATTATGGAGTCACTGACCGCATGTTACCCTCAAAGGATTTGAGTTACAGCTCTCAGGTTGCCATGCAAACACGGTTTGATTACGAGGTACTGTACTTGCAGGCGCCTTTGTCAATGCAGCAGAACCGGACCCAATGAACCATTTTGAAAGTGACTCCGGGACCCACTGAGCACCCAACTGAATCTGGTCATGAACTGACATTAACTTACATTATTTGATGGCTCGTTCAACATGAGGTCAGCGACCTCCGACGCTGTTCTTTTTCCCGATTTGAAAGATAGCAGGATCCACCGCAGCAGCAATTGAACACGAATATAGTCACATGAAGATGGACTTGGACAATGTGTGTGTGTGTGTGTGTGTGTGTGTGTGTGTGTGTCCTGTCAACGGTGTGTCGCAGGCTCTGTGTGCACGACAAGGATCAAGACAGGAGTGGGCTACCCACAAATCAGTGCTGTCATAGAGTGTGCAGACTCGGCCCACGGACTGAAAGGACACATCATCTCCGTGAGTCCCATATGACCGGACAAAAACATAATGGACAGCCAGAGTTACTATAAGTCCTAGTTTTTATTATGATTATTATTATGCAAATCTGTAAAGGGACCATCGCAACGATTAAAACAAACCTTTGAACAGCTTTTTTTTTCAGTTCAGATCGAGTTCAGTTTCAAAGAACTGTGTATAAATAGCGGGATTTGCCGTTGGTTGACTTGATGAACAGTGAATGAGTTATGTGTACTACACAGTCAAGGATTCTTAATGCTAGTCTCTGAAGTCAAACAAGATATGAGCAGGTTTAGTAGCATGAGTGCATTTGTTGATGATTGGTTATTTTTTAAGGTCAATTCAACAGAAGTGTAGAAATGAAATGATGTTGCTATATGTATAATACTGTCATGGACCCAGTAGAGGGCGCTGGGGACTCGTACGTGAGCCCATGAGACTGATTTGTATTCATCCTCTGTTCAGGATGGAGGCTGCAGTTGCCCCGGAGATGTCGCCAAGGCCTTCGGTAAGACCTCCATTTTTCTTAATTTTCGCTGTTTCCTCTTATGTCAGAGAGTCACTGTTACAAATCCAACCACCGCTACCTCTCTGCCTCCGCTCCCCAGGTGCCGGGGCCGACTTTGTGATGATGGGAGGAATGCTCGCCGGCCACGACCAGTGCACCGGGCAGGTCATCGAGAAGGACGGCAAGAAGTACAAACTCTTCTACGGCATGAGCTCCGACACAGCCATGAAGAAGTACGTCGGTGGAGTCGCCGAGTACAGGTGAGAGACTCAGGAGTCTCTGATGGGTCCACACGATGATTCATCATCGCTGATTCAGAAAGTGGAAACGAAGACCCGTGTCTGAATTTTCGTTTGGACTTCCCGCTTCATCCTCTGTCTCTCTGTCTCTCAGGGCGTCCGAGGGGAGGACGGTGGAGGTCCCCTACAGGGGCAATGTGGACAACACCATCCGCGACGTGCTGGGGGGCCTGCGCTCCACCTGCACCTACGTGGGCGCCGCCAAGCTCAAAGAGCTGAGCCGGCGGACCACCTTCATCCGTGTCACACAGCAGTCCAGCCAAATGTTCACTTAGTGGAGTGTACATGCTCGACCGACACACACACACACACACACACACACACACACACACGCGCACACACACAGACACACACACACACACACACACACACACACCTAACCTGTTTCTCTCAGGGTATCTGCTGTCAGAAAGCTGGTATTTTCCTGCAGGTCGACTTGAAACTTGTCTCTGCAACGTAATCCTACAGCGAGTGCGTTCACAGACACAATATGCAACAGATTTCCTTATTGAACGGGCATTGTGCAAAGGTCATGCCCCAGAAGTTCCCACCCTGAAATGGGAACGAGAGAGCCAGACTCCTGAGGCCCGTGGCCCCTCGGCTGTAATCTTTCTAAATACACACTTGAACTTGCACATTTCTGCGTACAACGATATGTCAACAATGGGAGCCGTGTGTGTGTGTGTTACTTTGCATGTAAACACACTCAGCAGCAGCAGGAGTCGGATACTCACTCGAATTTCATTAGGTGGGAATCAATGAGCAAAATCCACAGGCGAGGCCCAGAGACGCTGCCCTTTAATTGTCACTGGAGAAATCATGTTGTAATAAAGTGCACGCAGAACCTTCTGCTCCTGTCCCCACTTGTGTTGTTCATTCTGTGAAGCTCCATTCGAGGTGTACAATCAATAATTAATGGCACACAACTTAATAGTATATTACATAGCCATTTCTTTTCTTTTCTTTGAATGACGTGTGAGTTTTGATGTGTGCGACCATGTGTTCTTAGTGTGTCAGGACAACTTCCCTGAGCTAGATGAACATGGGTGAGATTTGTGTATGCCAAACATTTTGTATATATATATATATATATATATATATATATATATATATATATATATATATATATATATATATATATATATATCTAAAATGATGGTTTGTGCTGCTGCGAGTGCTAAATAGTCTCATCTGATTCTCCTTCATTGACTCCACTGGGCCTAAATGTCAGGCCCAGTGGAGTCAATGAAGGAGAATCAGATGAGACTATTTAGCGAGATTTGTGTCTTCTACTGCGTCAAAGAGTCTCTTGCACTTTGAGCGAGGAGCTTCAGGAGGTAATGTAATGTAATGTAAAGCAACGGTACAACTAAACACTATACAAATGGAAGAAAACTAAACTAGACCAGGGACTTTAAACAAGACAATTTCAGTGTTACTCCTACTCATTGCAGACACAACATGAAGGCAGCGAAACCATAATAATCAGCAGGCGATCGCGGTGTTTCCTCTTTTCCGACAATAAACTCAATATCTGTTTAAAGATGCACGTACTGTGTGTTGAATGGACACTGAAGAAACTTACCTGGCTCTGCAAAAAGGAGGCTCCGCATCCTGAAGTGGCAGCAGTTCTCACCAGCAGAACCTCGGCAGGGCAAACAACGAGGTGCTATATTAAATAAACTTTACTTACTATTATATCCTGACTCTAGTTGGTACTTATCCACACAGCCTGATATTTGTATACCTGCTGCATTCATATTCAAGTAATATTGTGGCATGGATGTAACACACATTAACAGTCCATTTCGGGAAATGGCTCACTGTGGATTTTCTTGGAATGTTCAGATTTATTAAACACCGTTTTTGTTTTTTCTTGCGCTCCAGTGTCCAGGCCAGGCGTTTTTTTATTTTATTTTATCAACACAAAATTGAATGTGCCGAGAAAACATACATTTCTATACAATATGACCTGACAGCAACCATCATTTATCATGAAGTTTGAGCCTTTTTTTAAATCACTGCCGTCTTCAAAAATTCAAGGGTGTCAGTGTGTCCTGCAGCCTACGAAACACTAGAGGGGGCTGTTATCTGCTCAACTTCAGCACTCGGCCAAGCAAATGGAGAGAGAATTCATCTGAGGTGAGGTTTTAAATATGAAAATCACCATCCAAAACTGTGGCTCTGTGTGAGGCGTATATGGGGTGTTTGCTGGTGTTCATATCCAAATGAAGACACAAATTGCCCATTTAGTCCAGATATGTCAAGGTTTCATTTTTCTTTTTCAAAGAGGTGCATTTGTACAGTTGTCAAATACATACACCAACAGGGTTTCTCCATTGCTATAGAGGAAAAGGGGTTTTGTGAGACACGGGGACTTGGTGAGTACAATATAGTACAAACAAGTTGGCCGGGGAACTGCTGCAGCCCCCACTCCTTGCAAAGCCAGCCTGTCCATGCAGGTCCGCGCTGATGTTCCAGGTTCTCTGCCGCCGTCTCGTCGGCCGCAAAATCTCAGTTCGGTACTCGGTGTGACGGGTCAGCAGAGAGACACGCGACGACAGACTGGTTCGCCAGCCCCAGGGCTGAGTGTTCAGAATAGGGGGGTAGGACTCAACTGTAGCCACAGCTGGCAGATAAGCTCCGCCCCCCTCCGTGGCAGTTGGCAGGGTCAGAGGTCACGAGGCGTACAGCCTGTCCCCTGCTGAAGTGTTTGTCGCCTTTGCACAGAGAGGCGGACTAAAGACGTCCAGTACACTGAAGAGAAAACCAAGCCATCTCCAGCATAATACACATAATATCATAATAATAATTCATAGTTAACTTTGTTAATCATATCAAATTATATGTAATAAATTTACATATCTTATAACCCCTATCAAACAGCCCACCGTGTAAATTGATTGGGGTCAAACTAAACGGTTAAGTGGGCCTCTACAAGTGTTTTTTTTTTTTTCTTTTCTTTCTGCCTGAGTTGGTTATCCAGCGCTATGGACATTTTAACGAGACATCATACAAAAAAGAAAGAAAGAAAAAAAAATAGAATGAAAGAAATGAAAAAAAAGGAATCCTGATTGAATTCTGTTCACTTTTTAAAACACGACAAAAGTGCCAAGAACACGTCCTTTTTTTTTGTTTGCAAAATGAAAGTAGAAACATCAAGAAACAAAGAGCACACGTGCCTTTTTTTTTTCAGATCGAAAAAGTCAAAGCTCACACACCAACATTCATTTTTATTCGTCAAGTTGTGCAAGAAGCCAATTAAAAAAAAAAAAAAAAAAGACATTAGCAGTGTTCCTCCAGTGAGGAAGCTTGTCATAAACACTCAACAATGACACATTCTCTACATAGTTTTAAGTCCCCTGACATTATGTTGAGTGCTACAAGGAGACCCAAAACACACACACACACACACACACACACAAAAAGCTCCTGCACCAAGGATAATGCACAAAAAAAAGAAAAAGAAAGAGCAAAGGTTTGTACGCACCGTTTTCACACCACACGACCAAACCAGGCTGTGCTGAGCTCCTGACAAACACGTCGGCCGAATTAAAAAAAAGAAACAACGAAAAATGTGGAACATAAACAATGAACCGAAATTGGAACAGCCACAGCCTGGTCGGTGAATCGGGTGGAAAAAAGATTCCAAACAAAACGAAGGGGGTTGCATTCCGCGACAAGAGGTTTTCCTAAAAGAAACAGAACCAAGGAAATCACCTAACACCTCGGCCCGTTGGACCCAAGAACGCGCCGGGCGCCAAGTGAGATGGAGCACAGACAGACAGACACAAGGTTAGGGCAAGGTGATGTGCAAAAACTTAAACTGAGCCACCTCTCTTCTTCGTTTTTTTTTCTTTCTTCAACCTTATTCACCCCCGTCTTTTCCCCCCACTCTCATTCTCTGTCTGTTGTTGAATGTTACCCCTAGGGGAAGGTGTCGGTCTGAGACAGAGGGGTTAGACCGAGACCATCCTAGGATTAGAAAGTGCTGAAACATTATCAAGTCTTTTACATCTACTTACATGTGCATCTCTGTTGGTTGGTAGTTTTTTTTTCTTCTTTTTTCTCTATTTTCTACTGCTTTCTTTTTTACAAAAAAAAAAAGTGGTCCCCACTAGCAATGAGGTTTCTTTTTTTTTCTCTGTGGGTCTCACCGTGAACCATCGAGGGTCAGGGTTTATGATCTCACAGTTAGAGGAGGAAACACTCCGCTACACACGCACACACACACGCACACACGCACACACATTCGGAGATACATGAAACAGTCTTTCACACACTCAAATTTAGGAAGGCCGCAATGACAAGAGGGAAATAGAAGAATGGACAAACTCTGCATTGGTTTTCGTTTTCTGATCACAAACATCCCGACATGTTTGACAGATGTGACGCACGCACACATGAGCACACACACACGAGCACACACACACACACACACAAGCACACACACACAGACGCGCACCAGCAGACAGTAAAATACACAAGCCATCAACAAGGATGAGACACTGGAGTAGGACTAGGCTACATACACTTGGCACAGCATAGGGGGGAAAAAAGAAAACAAAAATATAAGTATTGCACATCGTGGTACATGTCAGGGGGATCAAAAGGTCAAACCTGGGATTTTTCTTAACAAAACTAAAAACTACACCGAACCCTTTACAAAGAGGTTGCTGCGAGGCGCTTGTTCCCCTCTGCGTCCACACGTCCGATTGCTTTGTTTCAACATCTATCATTAGGGCATGCAGACACATTATGACCTGCATGAGCTATAGCGGTGACGAGGAGGCCGAATGTCAACAACACACGATGCTCTCACGTAGGGGAGCGGGCGGTCCGAGGCCGGCGCCGCGCTGAAAGGTAGCTAACGGTTGTCGAGGGCTTATTCCATCGCCGTGCCCCGGGAGGCGGTGCTTCGTGAGGCTGGCTGGCTGTGACTGGGTACCTGAAACAAGGTTGACGAGGTCACTGCGGGAGGAGGGGGGGGGTGACATGTTGCTCACCTGCAGCGCGAGAACAGAGTTTATGACTCTGACCAGCGGAGGACAGCGGAGGTACGGGTGGGTTGTGTTCAGCTACTGCATATACGAGACACTTCCCTGAAACCTGGCAACTGGTGTTGCGACTGCAATTTCTAAAGAGCTTGGGTGATGAGTGGGGGGCATGATAGAGTTGTGTTTTCGTGATGGGCTGAAAGGAGGAATTTTTTGGTTGTAATGCTAGAAGATTATTATTGTTTATTGCAGAGAGGTTGAGTGGAATTACTCTGTGTGTGTGTGTGTGTGTGTGTGTGTGTGTGTACAGGTATGTGTGTGTTCCACTCACACAAGAGGAGAGTGGCTGAATATTGTCACACTATTGCTCTTAAGTAGCCAAAGCAACGACAGCGTCACTTGGCTTTGGCTCAAAATGTCTCTTTTGTTTTAGTTTTGAACCTGAAGGTTTTGATGCTTTGAGTGGCCGGCAGGTTTATTTAGGATTTTGCAGTTTTGCCTTTTCATTTGTCGGGAAGGGGGTTTGGACGAGAAAAGAGAAGAAGAACAAGGACAAGTACGTACATTTACAAAACACAGCCCCGCGCACACACACACACACACACACTCGCACACAGAATTCAAAGCATGCTTGCACGCGCTACAATATCTACAACAGACGATTGTGATGTTTCAATAGGAAAAGGAAGAAATGAAAAAAAAAAGCACTAATGTGGTGGTGTTAATCTGAGAAACCCTGTCTATTATAAAAAAATAAAAATAAAATAAAGCATTTTCAAAACACATATGGGTTCTCACTCATTCACTCACCATTACCATCCGTTTCTCATCCGTCGGCGCACACGTCGATCCTGCCATCACCCGGGTAAAACTCCCACCACCTGAAACAAGTGCCGCCCAACACGGACACTTATCCTCCAGCTCAAGATGATCAGTGGGATGAAAATATGACCGCCATCCACGACACTGCCAAGAAAACAAACACCCCTGACATAAAACGATGCCTACACACAGAGGCCGGGTAGGAGAGTCAACAGATATGCCTGCGGGAAGTTCGCACTTCTCCACATCCTTAACAGCAACCGGTACATGCTAAGCTAACTGGCGTTACATGCGGCGGCGGAGGAACACTTATACTGTTACATGGAGCCCTGCGATCGCACAATGACGAATCCCAGGACACGTGTCGGCTCGCGGCTAAGGTCGATGGTTTGACCCCCGGCTCCTCTAGTCCGTGTGGTGTCCTCGCCCACTTTGCTCCTGAATGTGCATGAATGATGCGTGACAGCAGTGCTGTATGAATGTGTGTGTGTGTGTGTGTGTGAAAGGGTGAATGTGACTTCCATCCATTCCATATGCCATGTGTCCACCGTCACCGATCCATTCAAGAAAACTGCCGTTCTCCTCGAATGTTTGAATTAAAACATAAAACATTCCTGCCGTCTATTTGAATTTCACCCATCTGCTCAAGGGTCTTTACAAACTTCACATTACACTTCAAAGGTCAAACTCAGCAAAAATGAACGGGACTACGGACGACCTCTGACCCGGTTGCTTACGGGGCCTCTAAATAGTGGGTGAACCCCGCGGGCACATCTGTCGAGGTAACTGCTACATCTTAGCAAAGAATAGGATTTCAGCTGGCTTGAACGGACAGGCCGTGTTGTTCAGAACTGAGCCCTACGCCTCGGTTTCAACAGCAGGGGAGAGCGAGTCTCCTCGAGAGACACACGGCACGGTTCATCTCTAAACAAATTCAGTAGGCAGGCACGTGTTCAAATTCTGGTTTGCAGCTACACCCGTGTTCGCTACAAAACCCCGAATGGATAATTTGACTGCGCCGGTGCAGAAACTTTTCCCTCTGATATATGCGATATATGAGTGCCTGTTGAGGAACAAAAAAAAAAAAGGAAAAAAAAAATCTAAAACCCTGGTTTCCTCCAGTGTGTTGCATGGTCTGGGGCTCCTTTCAGGACAGGGCCGTCAAAAAAATAATAAAAATCATCATGTCTCCACCAAACTCCCTCCTCCTGATGTGCAAATTGCAATATTCTCTTAAGTAAAAGACTCCAAGTAGAAACACTGGACATTTAGTATTGACTATATATCAAATGAGTATGTCCTTTTCCTATACACAGTATACTCATACACACACTCACGCACATACACAGAACAGTGAACACTGTGCATTCATCCAGCGTCAGTCCACTTGTGTCTTCGCAGTAGGGACAATATGCGCCAACAAATACAGTATTATTGTCAGCCATTGAGTTTCAGAGATGTTCTGTACTGTTTTGTGTTTGTGCAAGCGTGTGTGTGTGTGTGTATATGGACAGACACGGACCAGCATCACGCACACTCTAGCATACACACACACGTACATTACAAATATATGACACCCTTCAGAACTCTGTGGCGTGAGCTTCTAATCGCTGCTCTCGGTCTGGTACAGAACATCGTCGGGATATTTTCAAAGCCTTTTCCTTTTGTAAATCTTTATGCCATTATCTCAAACGCTCTGCAACACATTCCTAACACTTTTCCCTGACTTTTTTTCCCGCGTGGCCAGCTCGCTCCTAGAGCGCACATGCTGAAAGCCACCGTATTCCTGCTTCCTACTAGCCAGGAATTTTATTCCGACACCCGTCATGCGTCCCTTGGCACTTCCGTTCCCACGCCCCCTTCACATCTCCAAAAAAGCTTGACCGTTCCAAAGTGCTGTTGCTACTTTCTACCCTTCTCTAAACAAAAAAATGATGTTTTTTAAAAAAATCTAAAAACATACAGTACTGCGTAATAAAGAGTAAAATTTGCCGGCCGTATGGTGAGTGTGACAGGTGTGTTAAATGCTTTGAATCATCCTGACCCTCTCGGAACTGACATGCAGATTCTCTCAGTTCCTCCCACACAGCCTTTCTGCTTAAAAATAAAAAGAGAGTAGATAATCAAAAAACCATGAGGATTGTTTGCATTCTTCCTCTTAACTTTTCTCTCAAAGTGAAGTATGAACTCGTATGTATGAGAAATGACCCACGCAGGTTCAATTTGGTACTAACCGACCCCTGATTAAGGTTTCTGACAATCAATGAAAACAAATAACTGCAGAGATAGAAGACGAGGGGTCTAAGTAAAAATAAAATGATAAAAATCAAAACTAAAATGGTAGAGATGAAAGTAAAGGCTCCACTGGCACTGAACTGAACAGAGCAAGTGCTGTTCCCTCTCTGTTGCGCAGCACACTGGCACTACTTGATGACATCACAGGTCAGGTCTGGCACATTACGATGACACTGTGACCTCACACATGAAACTTTCCCAACCCCCATTCGAATTTAGCAATTCAAAACTTTTAGGCTTCATCATGCTCAGGATCAGCTGATATAATATCTCTCCTGTGGTCCAGTGTACGACCACTAGCGTGGCAAGAGGCGGTGGGAGCGAGTTCCCATCCAGGCCGCCTCGCCGGCAGTGCTGAAGACAGTGACATCCCTGTCGTCGAAACTGTGCCCAAGTTCAATTTTGACATTTAGACGAGTGGAGTCATCAGGCATTGCTCTGGTGTGCCACACATCACCGGCAAACATTTAGCACACTTCACATATCTCTCACCTTAAGTAATCTCATGAAAACCACCAAAACGGCACTGGTTGCTTGTGTGACAGCGAATCCACCTATATAAATGTGTTATAAACTGCATGGACTTAATGTAAGGTGATACCATGTAGGGTAAATGAACCTCTACAGTACAGAAAGAAAAAAAGAAAAACAAAAAACTTAAAAACCAAGACATGAAACATTAACGTGGGCATTCATGATTTTTTTTTCTTTGAAGAATCCTTTTATGATTTTTTTTGTCTCCAAAATCCCAGGGGTTATTAACAGTGTGTGAGCCTTCACTTGCCAATATTCGACCTTCCCTCGATGCTGACTTTCACCTCATGAGGGATGAAGGAAGGTTTGGGGAGGGTCAGAGGCGGCTCCTCTTCCGATTTTTCAACTTTCCGACCCTCAGGGGCCGACCACCTCCGCTTCCTGCCAGCCGATGGCTTGCTGGAGCCAGCTTTTGCGATGCTGGCGACCTGACCTTTAGAAAGGGACCCTCTTTCCCTAAACGCGAGATCCCCGTTTTCCACATTGGTGCCGCCTGCGCTCCCATTGCCACTTCCACCGTACCCCCGCTGGCTGATGCCGTTCTCCCGCTCGCCGTGCCTGGAGCCTCCTCCACTGCAGCTCTGGGGAGCGTCTGACGCAGCTCTGGGGGGTTTGAGGTGCCCGTGGCAGGAGGCCGGGACACAGGCAGGGCTGGCCAGCTCCAGGGGCTGGGTCTTCTTCAGAGATCCGTTCCTCAGGTTCTTGAGTGAGAGTGAGATACAGACATCGCCGACAGAAAGCTTGGTGCAAGGCAGCTCCAGGAGCTGGGTGGTCCGGTCCGGGCAGCACGAAGACCAGCCCTGGCCAAAGACGAAGAAGGGATACTCCACCATGACCTCCACACTCACCTGGAGGAGAGGGGGAGAGGGAAGGGAGGGTAGGGAAGCCTTCAATACAATGAAATACTAACTCTTGTATAAGCCCGTCATGTCATTAAATACACCAATTATACAAATCAGGACCAGACAGCTCTCCCCGCTTCTCTTCCCGAGTACAACTCGGCCTGAGAAGAACAGTTTTATGACCTGACGTCGGCGTAAACTTTATTTTAGTCTAATTTTAGCCGCATGAAAGAAGTTTTGGGAGATACAGTTTTTTAATTCAGCAACGCAATTATGTAATATCTCAAACTCTGATGGTAACACTTCAAAAGACACAATCATTCACATAGCAGCCAGTCGTTTTTGGCAACTGCTCGTCTCAGCGAAAAAAGCGACAACATGTTCAATACCAACACAAAAAATGACGCCGGACATTTTCAATGAGAAGCGACATGAGGTGATGTCAGAGTGTTGAATGCTGCACTCATCATTTGTATGTATGACAGAGTGAAGAGATGACAGACAGAAGCAGAGGGTGCTTTGGGAAATGATGGGTAAGAGCGAGGGAGAAAAATAAACCTGAAGGAGGAACGATGATGAAAGGAGCAAAGATCTGAAACACTGCGGCGAGGACGAGAAGGTGGGAGTGGAGGAAGTTACAGGGATGTAGATGAAAAGGCGAGTTTACAAAGGGAGGGTGGGTCGGACAAGAGGAGGAGCGAGGAAGCGAGTGTGAACGAGAACAATGTCAAGAACTATTCAAGTGCTGGATGCATCAAACACATCAGAAGGAGCTGGAGAAAACCAGAGACAGAAAACCGAAAGATAAATTGTGGCACAGTATTCGATGTCCGGAGATTACTGAGAGATCTAAGTCAGAAAAAAGTGAGATGTCTGGGTGAGTGTTTATTATCTGGATATGAAGCATTTAACCAGAGTCTAATTTTAAATAAGTATGCTCTCTTCTTAGAAGTATGGGTTGGGGTGAAACTCAACCTGGGAATTTTACTGGGAGAAACTTCAGTGATTCATCAGGAACTGGTATGAAGAAATGGAGCGGCGCGTTTGTCAATCATGGAAAGTATTACATGCATGACCATGGAATGAAAACCCGACGAGTAGATTCCGACACATAATTCTTTGAACTTCTGGAAAGGTCATTATCAGTTGTTGCATGACTGTCATACTGCTACATTGAACATAATTACAGGGGGAATATCAGGGTCCTGTGAGATCTAAAATCACAGCAGCTCGACATTAATAACACCAGAGATTAAACCGCTCTTGTAGAAGAATTATGCTTATTTACTTCCTTGCTAACGGACAGTGGAAAATGTAGATTCTAATCAGTTTGTTAAATATGAAGCTGAAGCGAGCAGCCAATTAGCTTAGCATAGCCTTGAGATCAGAAGCAGTATGACACAGCTATTCAGGCTCTATGAAAAGATGAAACCAAATCTCTTAAATCACATTCACTGACACAGTAGATCGTTGTGTGCTTCATCTTTTCACAAAAAGCATAGTGTAAGAACAAGTTGTGGTTTTCATATGGAAGTAACGTGCGGTGCCATCTCTTGGCCGGGAGCGGTGAATTCCTGGAGAATTCCATGAGGTTGGCGGGGCAACCAGAGGACACTACAGAAAGCCTTTATGATAAGCTCAGCTGATTGGCTGCTACTTGGAACTTCATATTAAAGAGCGGTAACAGTTTTTCCGCGAATCTTGGCATGAAATTAAAATAGGCGCATGCCCCCGAAATTGCTAAACGGTACCTACAAATCATACATTGATTATGAAAATTCCTGTCGATTAAGTTTAGTTTTAGCTGTTTTCAGACATGAAAATGTCCAGAAAATTGACCATGACCAAGCTAAATCTTCTCATGTGTTGTGTTTTCTTTCTTACCTGTGCACGGTGCTCACCGACAGAGAACTGCACCACAGCAACGTTGGGTGAGGTGTGGCTGCCTTCGATGCGCTCCACCGTGGACGAGTCGATCTTGAGCTCACTGCTGATCTCAGCACTCTGGATGAAGTCCTCCGTCTTCAGATCCTCCACGCGTTTCAGCTCCCCATCGGCCAGCTGGATGATGGACCCCTTGATGAAATATGGGGGGAGTGAGGGAGGCACTGCCGCACTGGACGGGGGAGGAGGAGCAGAAGAAGCAACCAACCCTGTTGCCGTGGGTACAATGGGGAGATGAAGCTGGGCTTGGACCACCGCACCTGAAGCGGCCTGGTGGTACGAGCCGCTTGAGGTTTCCAGAGTTTCTCCTTTGGGAGCAGTGGCAGCAATGTACGTGTGTGGGAGTGCACTAGGAAAAGATGTGGCCTGGGTAGATGATGTCCCATGGGAGGTTACGGGTTCCAATGTGGTGACTCCCCCTCCGCTAACCGGGATAATGACTGGTTGGGCACCAGGAATGAGTAAGTGTTGTTGTAGGCTGGTGTGGTAGCTGATTGGCGTATGCTGGCTCCCACTGCCCCCTGCGATGTAACCAATGATAGGTGGCTGGGGATAGATACTGGTGGAGGGGAGGCCCATTGAAAGTGCCTCTGTAGCGCTGTGGGTGGTCTGGATAACGGTCTGGGGTGGCAACGTGCTGACAGCGGCTTTCAGACTGTCTACTCTTAAAGGGGGTGGAAACGTGAACGAGGACGTGGTGTTGCAGGAGGAGGTGCGATTGACAGGCTTGCCCAGGATGATGCCACCTTTTTCCAGGTGTGTGGGGGCAGAGGTTGTCAGCTTCTCAGGGCTGGCTCTGGGTGGTACCAGGTGGTGGTCTCCATGGCTGTTGGGCATTAGCATAACAGAGGTTCTCAGCCCTGAGGGATCATAAGCAGAGTAATCGGATGGCAGAACCAGCTGGTGGGGCTCATATGAGGACAAAGAATGAGTTGCATCCCGTGATTTGCTTCCTGACTTGGAGAGGATGGAGTCATGGGGTACTCCAAACCGCCGGCCCCTTTCGAGCTCTCCATTGTGGAGCTCTCTGGGTCTGGAGCCACCTTCCTCTTTTCTAGTGGAGCCGTCTGTGTACTGCACCAAAACCTGGGACATTCCATGTCCCATGGTGTGGTGGTGGTGGTGGTGGTGCAGTGCCTGGGGAGAAAAGTGAATGCTGCCTTGGTGATGAGGCGACGGAACAGTCCGCGGGGAAGTTGACATCTGAACATGGTGAAAGGCGGGGTCTGTAGAAGGCGGCGGCATGGAGGTCCGCCCAGAGGACACTCTGTGCTGGTCATGTTTGAAAGCCTGCAAAGGAGCAGAGGCTGTCTCTGTGTGTGAGTGTCTCTGAGTGGCCAAAGAGGAGGACGAGGAGAGGGGGGGAGGTGGAGGAGGAGGTGGGAGCAGTTGAGGGGAGATGTAGCTTGTGTATGGGGCAGTGTAAGGTGAGGCTATAAATTGCAGATTGGGAGGCAGTTGGGTGTAGTGGACAGTTCCGCCAACTGTTGTTTGTGACAAGGGGGATGTATAAATTGTAGGAAGAGACGAGAC
This sequence comes from Scophthalmus maximus, assembly GCF_022379125.1. Taxonomy (NCBI): domain Eukaryota; kingdom Metazoa; phylum Chordata; class Actinopteri; order Pleuronectiformes; family Scophthalmidae; genus Scophthalmus; species Scophthalmus maximus. The sequence continues at coordinate 7,010,692 of NC_061536.1, read as the reverse complement.
CAGCCTCAGTGACGAAGAGCAGGATGAAGAGTCTGATGTTGAGGACAGGGATTTATACAGGGGCCCATCAGACTGGCTGGAGCTGCGGTGCCCGACCACACTGCTCTCTTTCCCACCAGCCACACTGGCAAGCCAGGCCATGTTCTCTGTGCGTTGACTGTCACTGGCGGGTGGCATGGTGATTGAACGGTTTTCAGGGGGTAAAGTGCTTGAGGGGAGCTCCCTCTTCTTTGGGGGCAGACATTCATTACTGCGTTCCTGGTTGGACTTCATGATTGCGCCTCTCCTCCCTCAACTATACTTGCGTTATCTTTCCTCAACTTTTGGACTTCTTCAGCTTCTTCTTTATCCTTTGTGCCCCCTTTCACTGACTTTCTCTTTCACTTGCCTTTCTCGTTTCCCCACTTTTGATGTTTTGTCCTCAATCTCACTTTAATTAGCTATAAATGAACCTTCCTAAACTTGTTTCTCTTTTTCTTCCTGTCCAGTTCAGCCAAGGCCGTTGATTATTTCACGAAGAAAATCCAGGCCCTGAGGAACAGGTGAAGAAGCATTAAAGATGGAGACGATGATATGGGGGGGTCGTTAAAGGGGAGGGGTAGGGCGTGCTGTTCGGTCCAGGGGCCTTTAGTGTCTGAAGGTTGAGTTCAGTGTGGTGGGGGAGACCGTTACGACATCACACCTGCTGCTGCCGCCGAGGACGACGGAGGGCCGAGTGCGTCGCACTTCATGCGGAATCATTTCCTTGCAAAGGCAAGCCTGCCCACACGCAGCACAAACCTGTGAAGGAGAAAGACAGATGGAATGACTAATCATCACAGTTCCCGTTTTTCGAACATTGCAAGTGCATCAGCTGTGGGTTTATCAATGAAAATGAAGCAGACACACTGCAAGTTACCAATGCACAGTAAGTATGTTATCCATGGTCTGGACATATAAATACTGTTCTATACTGTACTGTATTTACACTGCCCCTGAAGAAAAACTTACTTTATTTTTCAATGTAAATGTAAATCCAAATTTTTGCTATTTGGTTATAACTATTTACTAATCGAAATATAGAAACTGGAACTATCCAAAATCATGTTTTGCAACTGGGTGCAAAGTCAATACAAGGTCCTGGAGATGGAGAACAACGCATGCTTCTAAAAACAGGACATGAAAACCAGAAACACAGCAAAGAGGAGCAACATGTGCACCAAGAGATACAGGAGTCACAATGATGAGGCTCAAAGAGGAGAAACTGTTGAGCATGAAGGTCGAAAAACAGGACACGAACCAACAAAATGATGCCCTGCATCAACAACTCAGGAGCTCAACAAGCAGCTCCAGAAACAACAAAAAAAGAGGCCATGGACGAACCCAAGGGCGCTCTGCGACAAGTAATTCAGGACGGGGAAAAAATATTTAGGTGTTTGAAAGGACCTAGAATGTTCTGAAGGATAACAAAAAAACAAAACATGACACAACATTCAATTTGGTTACAAAAGCAAAAGTTAATCACGGGTAATAATAATAACAACAATGTAATAATAGTAGTATATATTAGTTATGATGGAATTACAGAAGCTTGGACCCCTAAACATAATAACTTTAGGAAGTTTCCTGCACCTGCAGTACATGGACTTCCAATAACAGACCTATTCTGTACAAAGTGTGTGTGTGTGTGTGTGTGCCATCTGTTAGCAAGGACCCCCTGCTGCAAAAGATGGAAGGCCTGGTGTGAATCTCATAAATAATGTACAGGCATTTCAAGACACACACACACACACACACACGGGGATACACACACACACACACGGGGATACACGCACGCACGCACGCACGCACGCACACAAAAAACTAAGCACGCGCCATCTTGCTTACTCAAACACGACACCTGGGCATATTCAATTATGCTGACACGTGTTCTTTTCCTGACGCACAGCACAGCTTAATACACACGCGCCCAAACACACAATGTGGCACAAAAGCACATAGAGAGATACATGTATTTGTCCAGCTTCAGAACTATATTTGAACCCTTGAAAGTTGACCGAGTAGCATCTCACTAACACACAACAATCTTACACTAAACTTGCACAGCTAGTAGCAACACACTGACCGAGCTGTCACCTTATTTTCTCCAGAAAGAGTTTGCAGAGTCAGTGACTTTACAATGTCACAGGGTGAGTGAGTTGAATGCACTGTGATATGTGTACAATTACACAAAAACGCGTGAGCATCACTGTCTGGTAGTATGAATATGTTGCATCTATGAGATGAACACATTGATAAAAAGATATAAGAAGCTAATTTTCACTAACAAAAACAAACAAATATTGATCAAACAATAGGGCTTGTCTAAAAACATCGTCAACCTCCTTAAATACGAGAAATATATCCTATTGTTTACAATGCAAACCACTTACTCGACTGTCTGCCAATCTAAAGATCAAAATACCATCAAGAACACAATGATGGACAAAATAAATTGGATAATATACACACTAATAAAATGTAATCTTGGTTAGTTGGCCCATTGCTGCTGTAACAAGCAGAGGTTGGGGGTCAGAGACACGAACTGCAACTGTTATTACGTCTGCACACACACCAGAGCTGACAGCCCAGTAACACACCCGCTTGTATTGGTGGTGAGTCGGACGATCTGATATCTGTACACTGCCAAGCCACAAAAGATTGAATCTTACAAGCAGAGTGACTGGGTCAACACCTCCCTGGTTTCCCAAGGCTTAGCTGCTAATTTCTGCAGAGTGATGCCAACTGCAACCGCTGTGTGCGTGCGCGCGTGCGTGCGCGCGTGTGTGTAGGATGAGGACGATCTTGCATCTCCAGCAGATTCCTGTGAATTCGGAGTGTCGCAGTGCTACTACAGTACAACACGACTACAGAGACAGACGTGAGAGTAAACACAAATTCACATGCAAATACAGCGCAAGAGCACACACACACACACACACACACACGCGCTTTCCTCATCACCCGCCATGTGACTCAGAGGTGTATTGAGAGGTTACTGTTGATCAGTGAGCTCTTAGCACTGAGATGACTCCTCTCCTCTCCTGCCTCAGCCTGCCCACCTCTCAGTCTTCACAACTCCATTATCCGTTATCATTCTTCCATCTAATTCTAGTTTTATGTTCTCAATCCTGTCTCCTTACTGCACACTGCAACACTCCTAATTCACTGTACTGTTGATGCTGTGTCGCACAACACAGTCGGTTTAGATTGATAAAATAAAAAAGGACGTAACTCATCTATTTGCATTAGACAAGCTTTTGCCCAAATCAAAACTTTAAGGCAGGAGGAGTATTGTGTGTCGGACAGATCTCTGATTAGAGCTGTTTCCTATCAGATGACACATCAAACACGGACAGAGTCTGTGCATCCAGCCAGCGATCTGTTCACGTCGCTGTGACCACTTTTATCGTCAGCGCTGTCAGAACTAAAAAGTCATTCCTGACACTTGACTCTGACAAAAAATAAAAAGAAGAAGGTGTCTGAACAGTGCAGGAGAAATATGGTGAGTTTTGTGTAATGGGATCTGTTGTATTGCTGTTACAGTCAGTATGTGTAATGAGTGAGGCATGGCACTGCAGCTGCTAAACTGCTAAACTTATACAACAAATTATATCCGGTGTAAATGTTCTGTTCGGTGTAAACTTCCGTCTAGTGTTTAGGGTGGGAAACTTTAGTGTCATACCCGCCATAAAAAGAAAACGGCCCAACGAGGGGGTTTGAGGGAGGGATGAGGAGAGGTAGACAGGGGGAGAGGCTTTGAGACCCATGGGGGAGAGAGTTAGAGAGCGAGGGAGAGGCCGGCTCAATTGACCTACATTGCAAAAAGAGATTATGGCTTCATTGAAACTGACACTCAAACACACATTCACTGAAAAGCCATGTCACCTGAATCTTGCTGAGTTTTCAGCGGCTGTGTGTGTGTGTGTGTGTGTGTGTGTGTGTGTGTGTATCAGATGACCTGTAACCCAAGCCGTCTGTCCTCCATGTGCTTTGGTCTCTTTACACACACACACACACACACACACACACACACACACACACACACACACACACACACACACACACACACACACACACACACACACACACACACACACACACACACACACACACACACACACACACACACACACACACACACACACACACACACACAGTTTTTCTCTCCCTCCCTCTGGGGCACTACTGATATAGAGAAAAACTCTGTGTGTGTGTGTGTGTGAGTGTGTGTGTGTGTGTGTGTGTGTGTGCAACCTGAATCGCTCACTCATGCACTATACTATTGTCCTTTTACGGTCAAAAGAGCGGTTGTGTGTACATGTCATCCTTTTACTGCTTTACTCTGGAACAGACAGACAGACAGGGTCCATTAAACAATGCAGCTGAAAGTGTTGAATACAAACAGGGGTTATGAATGAATTGTGCGTATACTCTGATATATGTGGTTAAAAGCCTGCATCCAAAATCAAACTAGTCTTTCATGAATAAAACTGGCATATACAGAGTTATTTGTTAGATTATACATACCATATTCTCTAACTGATGCATTTAACTTGGACGTTAATGTATAATTTACGAATCAGTAGTGGAGTGCTCTGTGGTTATGGCGCCAGCACTACATGTATATCCACTAGCACTGAAACGATGGTCACAAACAATGTTCACGATACCAACAGACACACCACAAAAACACAGTTTCACGGTCACACAGATTCAACTGATATATTTTTCCTGAGCGTCACCAAAGAGTCAATATATCAAATGCAGATAAATGCGCCAAATGTGAGCACTGCCTCTTCAGCGTTCTGTCGTTCCATTTATGAAGTACATTCATTTAAATAATTAATCTTGCCTGCACTAGAGGCTTCGATACAGTCAATATATGACAGTGATGTTACTTTTTAATTACCATTCAATAAATGCAGTGTTAAACTCCAGTTTTGCTGTTGAGGATTTTGTAGATGCTATCAACTCACCTTCAGTTGTTGGCAGCAACAGCCTGATCTAATATTATATGCAGGTATGTCCGGTCCATAAACAAAAATCCTCCCAAACTAAACTGAATAGGAATCTTCATTCAACGTTGCATTTTCGGCTCAGGATGCTGAGCGTTGGATGATTTTAAAAGAAAAAGCCCTGAGCTGGTTGTGGGCGAGGGTGTGAGCTTTTCTCAAGGTGTCAGGAGGCACAAAATCCACAATCATATGATCGCAGGGTGAGCATGTCTCACCAGGACACCACAACACACGAACCACGACGGGCAGCAGGTCACGGAATGTGTTGACTTGTGTCTTGTGTTTGATGTGTGCAAAGAATTTCTGCTCAGAATATGTCGTACCAGATAAAAAATAGCAGTTTTGTGGTAATCAGCTGACTAACCCATCAGTATTTAGTTTAAAGCATTTAGGGCAGAAAAACTCTGTGTATGGGCTACGTATGTCTGTTCCATCTGAGTTTGTGTGTGCGTGTGCATGATTGCCGAGTCATAATCATAATCATGATCAAAGGGATAGGTCCAACGTGATGTGTTATCTCACTGCTAAATATAGTGCAAGTTGAAAACACAGTTGCTGCAGGCTCATACCTCTCTCTCTCTCTCTCTCTCTCTCTCTCTTCACTTTTCCTTCTTTATGTCTCTCTGTAGCGTTTTGTCTATGTGGTTCTTCATTAGTGTGGGTGTGTGTTTGCATATGTGCATGCACGTGTGTGTGTTACAGGGACCCTTGCCAGACTGTGAACTCTGACAAAGCCGGCACTTTATTCACTCTCACTCTCCACTAGTGATTACACACAACAAACAACACGCACGCACACACACAGGACTATGGTAAGATATCGTGGGTGTAATGGAGGATCTGCCATTGACAGATGGAGACAGTTAGAGAAGGAGGTGGAACAGAAAAGGGAGGGGTGACGGAGAAAAAGAGAAGCAAACGACGGAGCGAGAGAGAGGGGGGGGTGTTAAGAGTTAAACAGAAAAAGAGAGACAGAGATGGAGCTAAAGAAATGACTGTGAGGAAAAAGAGACTTTCTGAAAACAAACACTTGGGCAGCGTTGCATGACTTGCATTTTCTCACCCCTCAACAACCCCGAGGTTAGGTGGGTGACTGAGGGGGTGACGGGCGGGTGGTGTACACAGTCAGGAAGAGAAGAGAAGAGAAGACAAGACAAGACAAGACAAGACAAGACAAGACGAGACGAGAAGGGAAGGGAAGGGAAGGGAAGGGAAGGGAAGGGAAGGGAAGGGAAGCACAGGACGATAGTCAAATGGGAGAAACATGCAACAGCTATTGTAGGAAAATTAGGGCAGACGCAGTACGCACTTACAAATGACATACTGTGATACAACGAGACATGCGTTCGGGACACACATACGCACACACACACACACACGCGCGCCGACTCTCTCTCTCTTACTCCTGCACACACTTCATTTGGAGTGATCACAAAACTGTGGGGAGTGTACTTACCGGGGTAGCGGGAGATACCCACTTCTGCAGCATGCTCTCTCTCCCCTTCTCTCATTCCTTCCTTCCCTCCCTTAACTCCGCTCGTCTCCTGCTCTGCCTTGTCCCTTGTGAAGCACCCTGAGTCTCACTCCGTCTCCCCCCCCCCAGCGGAAAATCCCAAGCAGATTCAGTGTACTTGTGCTACAAACTGCTCTCAGCCTTTCTCGCCCTCCACACACACACACACACACACACACACACACACACACACACACACACACACACACACACACACACACACACACACACACACACACACACACACACACACACACACACACACACACACACACACACACACACACACACACACACACACACACACACACACAGCCAACAACTCTCTACTAAATCTTGACAGCGGGGCAGAGGAAGCTCCCTCACTACCACTGACACACAACACTCAGGTGATCACACACACACACACACACACACACACACACACACACACACACACACACACGCAAAATTGGTAGCACGCACTTGCACTCGCCCACAGGGAGGGAGTCCCGCATGCAGAGCTCCAACGTGTATTATGCAAGGGGCTGAATGCGAGCCAGGGCTAACACACTGACTACCCTACACACACACACACACACACACACACACAGAGAGACACACACACACACACACACACACACACACACAGAGAGACACACACACACACACACACACACACACACACACACACACACACACACACACACACACACACACACACACACACACACACACACACACACACACACACACACACACACACACACACACACACACACACACATAAAGGGCCCCTCCCACGATTTGTTCGGCCAACTTCATCAGGTATTCATTCAAAAAACACACACACGCCAGCTGGCTGCATGCCCAGAGAATGCTTACAAGCAGAGAGAGAGAGTGTGTGTGTGTGTGTGAGAGAGAGAGAGAGAGAGAAAGAGAGAAAGAGAGAGAGAGGGAGGGAGAGAGGGAGGGGGTGGAGGGAGTTACAGTGAGAAGGGCAGAGAGGGAGAGATAAAGAGAGAGGGCGTCAGGGAGGGAGAAGGAGAGTGAGCAGTAGAGATTAGAGAGAGTGCATGAAAGAATGACACATGGAAAATACAGTATATTGATAAATAAGTGATCTGAAAAATGTAAAAAATTAAAAATAAAAGTTTTACAATGCACCTCACAACTTCTAGGAGGGGGGCTGAAAAACAGGCCAAACCCAGATATTCAATTTAAAAATGCAGAGGAAAGCAAGTACATGTGAGAAGGTTAAAGCTAAAGTTTGGAACATTTGCATGAAAAGTGAGTTCAGTGATGAGTAAATAACTGTCTCCTGACTTCATACATACAGATAAAAACTGTTATAGACATATGCATAACAACATACGCAAAGCACATGCAGTAAATGTAGCCACACACACACACACACACACACTCAGAGTAAACAAAAGGTCAAAGACGTGGGTCTTACACAACGTTATAACAGCGTAGCTACGATATATTTGCTATACTGCAGGAAACAGTGGCCTGTATATGCCCAGGTTCAACGAGGGTGCACTTCCTCCTTTCGTCCACTAGATGTCAGGACCGGCTACTCACTGACAAGTGTTCAGCAGTCTATTTCCGTTGGTTAGCTGACCTAGTTAAAATATCGTTTGGAAGTAAATATAGATGAAATGTGCTGCTCAATGCTACGACACACACACACACACACACGGTGTACCGTAATGATTCCCACTGGACTCTGAGGGTCTAAACACACATTAAAAACACATCCTGTTTGTGTTGGTTGGTCTTCCTGTCGGCCTGATAGCAACCCTCGCGTTATATTTTTGACATTCTCGTATTCTAGCAGACGTTTCAAGGGTGAGTTTGAGTGTCGTTCAAAGGACACAAAGAACATACAGGTATTAACCCAGAGAGGCTGCGTAAGACGATTGAAGAGCGTTAATCTTTAAGGTCTTTTGTTACCTTTTTTATTTCGGTAGTAAGCATTCTATGCTTGCTATGATGCTTTGACATTGATTTCCCATATACGCTGTTAACCAAACAGTTCACTATGATGCTCCACTACTTGACCTGGTATATAAGCTGTTGTTGTTCATGTTAGAGATATAGTTCCTGATTTTTCTGCAGCAATAATAAAAATGCCCACAAATCGCAAAATTTCCTTCCCGTTTTGAAACTAAAGCATGCAATTGTTGAGAAACATGATATTTTTTTGGGGTGCAGTTTTAAAAGTCATAAACAAACCAAAAATAAAAGTTGTATAACTTAAGTAAGTAAGAAACCGGGAGGTTGAGCGACAATAAGACAAGCAGTGACGGAAAGAGTTAGAGACGGAGAGTCAAATCAACAGATAACAAGAAAAAAACAGGCCAGACTGTTTTTGTTTCAGTCGGCTCTGTCGTGTCAGGTGACCTCAACGGCACAGAAACATTTGTCTGTTGTCCCTGGCAACCAATTGGAGCCTCGCAGCATTTAATCATAATTCATTTGTGTGGGTTTGTTTACGATCTGCTGTGAAGTGAAATCAGTATACAAGAGAGAGAGGGAGGGCAATTCAGATTTGAGCTTTTAGTTCGGTGATTTGAGTTCTCTCTTTCTCTCAAACGTCTCAGTCTCTGTTCAGCCGGTCCGTCTCTCCATCTGAAACTTTCTTGCTCTGGCTGAGGTCGTCACACGTCGATGCCCTCTGATCATTTCTGAAAAAACACACACACAACATACAACACACACACACACACACACACACACACACACACACACACACACACACACACACACACACACACACACACACACACACACACACACACACACACACACACACACACACACACACACACACACACACACACACACACACACACACACACCCCTCTACTCTCCAACTCCAACCTCCTACTCTAGATGCACATCGGTTTTTTTCATATTTTCCCTGCCGTCTGACCATCTCTATCAAGGAACCTGTATTGTTTGGATGTTAGAAACAACAGGAAATGTCTGAGACTTTACAGCTCAATTAAAACTTGTGTCACTGCTTCTGCAAATCCTGTTTCATTGTCCTCGAGTTTAAAAATCTCTTTGTGACCTCCTCAAGATTTATATATCTTCTTCATGACTGAGGGATTTTAAAGCATGAAATTTGCAAACATCCGAACAAACAGTTGGATAAAGAGAGGAATATTCCTTTTTCTTTTTTTTATACTAAGAAAGAACATGCTGACTGAGCGAATAAGTGAAAACAAATCCAATTATTTTCTCTTTTGCAATGTCTTCATAGTCGTAGCATAACTTATCAAGATTCATCAAAACGTTAAATCCAATATAGCAACTTACGCTTCATTATGACCAACTCATGACACTGAATAACACTCAACAACCGTCAATAACCATGAGGTAATGAGAATCAATGCAATGTTAAGTGCACCGAAATTTTCCAAAGCAAACAGGGCTCCGCTCTCTCTCCGTCTTTCATTTCTTCAGTCTGTCTGCAGAGCAGAGAACAGTCACAGCCAGTCACTAAGGAAACTGATGTAAAGCTTGTACACACACACACACACACACACACACACACACACACACACACACACACACACACACACACACACACACACACACACACACACACACACACACACACACACACACACACACACACACACACACACACACACACACACACACACACACTTTGACTTTCGCACTCTCCCAGTCGCCCACGCAAACTTCACACATGCTGCGGTTATGACAACGGCAACCCCCACCCTCCTACACTCTCTTTACCCATCCAGCCCCCCCCCCGTCTCTGTTGGTGAAAGTCTCAGCTCTCTTGTTTGTCAAGGACTTTCCATCTTTCTCTGGGTCTGCGTGTGAAGTGAATGTGTGTCTGTGGGCGTGCGGGAGCTTGTGCGGTGGCACACAACACACGTGCACACACACACACTAACATATAATTGCAGTGCTGGCTTTATGAAGGCTCACCCTTATGACAACATCATAATCATATCATACCAATGTTCTCTTCATAATCTATCATTCATAACCTTTTGTAATCGTTACATAATTGATGTTAACGGTGCCCTCTGAACCATGGGCCATTAACACACTGTACAAACACGTGCTGTTGTTTTTCCCCGTCCATACCCCTTCATCGCTCAGTCTCTCTCACAAACCCTCTGTCAGCCTGTGTTGACTTACTGACAGAGTAGTGTGCCGCTTCAGTCTAAGCCACATCCCATTCACAAACCTACTAACCACACAGACTATTGGATCCCTGCTAGTCACATACACGCACATGCACAATGAGGTATGCCTGTGTATATGTGTGTGTGTGTGTGTGTGTGTGTGTGTGTGTGTGTGTGTGTGTGTGTGTGTGTGTGTGTGTAGGATTAGGGAGGGACTGGAATGGATGGGCAAATCACTGCTAAGCTCCTCTATTGCTCTATAATCCTACTGAGTACACACACACACACACACACACACGTAAATATACAAACATGCTTGATGCTGTGTGGATGCAGACACACAAGCATAAAATTGATGCTCTTACTCTTTCATTATCACACACGTTAAAAGCACGCACACGCACACGCACACACACACACACACACACACTAAAAGCGGAGCTCATAGACGTTCAGACAGGCAGCCAAAAACTCCTCAAGGGCAAATGCAGACATAAACACTTGCGTATTATTTCAAAGACAATATATAATCCGACTTAAAGAACACGTGTTACTGCATAAAGGGGAGCGAGGGAAAGAAATGTGGAAGGGAGAGAAGTTGGAAGGAAAAGAAACAACAAATGAAAGCTAAAATTAATAACCAGCCCATTGACGAGAGAAAGAGAAGTAAAAGGCAGAAAGGAGGAGTGAGAGAAAAAGGACATATAATTGTCAATCAAACTCCATTCATCATTACACCATTATTTCATTCTAAATGTACACAATTACCACTTGTTTGTTTCTTCAACATGAAACCATAACATGCATCACAAGAAAATATTAACTCACTTTGAAAATGAGAGTACGAGATATGAAATATTTGCGGCTCAATTAGCACTAAAGAACACCAGGAGCTTTTAAAAAGGGCAAATATGATCAAAAAAAAATCATTTTAAGAAATGGGTTATTGGGGAAAAATTGGAGGTCCAGTGTTTTGCTGACATTTACATTTTTCCCACAGATAAGTGATTTCACATAGATAATAAAGGTTGATTTAAAAATGGAGTCAAGGCTTTAAATAACATAATATGCCCCACATTTTAAAAATCAATATCTTATAATGAAGCCTTAATTTTCACACACAACACACCACACAGTCCATGATACACAGTGTCAGTTATTAATCGAGCTAGTTGCTACTTTAAAGAGTAGATTTACTTCCTCAATATTCACATTCAAACATCATCTCACAGTCAGACTCAAGTAAGGTGAGTGCGGACAGGTGTGTGTGGAGACAAATTTGTTATTCACACTGCGGTGAACTAATGTTGCTGGATTTGCTTGCCTGCAAACACACTTTATGCATGTCTGATCGGGAGAAAAAAAATCGAACTCACACAAACACACTTTCCGCATGCGTCCTCATCTAGGACAGAGAACCATGATGTTGTGCGGGCTGGAAGTGAACCGACCGCCTGTCATGGGCGAAGAGAGGCAGACTGGCACTAATTGGCATGAATGGGCACCGGAGGGGTGGGGGGGCCGCTCAGCATGTGTCCTTGTCTGTGAATAATGTGTTCCACCTTTTCAAAGGGGATGCAGAGAAAAATGTCAGACAGGCAGCAGCACTGGCTGAGCACGCACACTTGCACACATTCATCAAAGCCCCCTGCCCTATCCACACACACACACACACACACACACACACCTGACACCCCTGTGACTCGACAGGAAACACCAGAGCCACACAGACGCCATCATGACAAACTAATTCCACACACAGGTACACACATAGGTACACACACAGGTACACACACACACACACACACACACACACACACACACACACACAACGCAGTTACAACACACTCCACAGGTGTCTGAATGCCGCCTCCTCCTGAGACCAAAAGCTGCGTGGTGAACATAACAGTAAAAAGCCTTTTGTTAAAACACACAAGCCCAGATGCATGTCCATTCATGCTACTGTATACAGTCAAGTGTATGTAATCATGTTGAATAGCCAAGTTGATTTGCTGTCAGGCTCCCACAGGGGGAAAACGGCTCCAGTCAATTGAGCCATTTCTACAGATTGAGGCGTTTTCGTGAACACAAGGACGAGGTTCTATGTTCCAAGTCTCTGACTAGCTGGAAATAATGCACGGAAAATAATGGAAAAAAAATGAATTTGATTTGGCCTGTTAATGTTTTTGCTTTATGAATAACTGAAATATAACCCAGGTGCACATAGCCAGAAGGTAAAGTGTTCTTCTCAAGACATGAAAGAAAACACATAAAATAAAATTAGGCAATCAGGACCACACAGGATATCTTATGAATTTGAGTTTTGAAGAGAGCAGCACACAACAACTAATTGGAAGGAAAAAAAATCATATCTACACAGACACACACAAGGTTGCCTGTTGTCAATACTGTTCTTTGTTCTTTGTGTCTATTTTTAATGTGACCTTTATGGAGCAATAAAAACGCTGGATTTTTTAAAGTTGAAAGCAATGATTAATACTTGAAAATATAAAAGAACTTATTTACCTAACCAGCTGAACCTTCCAGCCGCTCCTACCTTAAAAAAACCCAGTTTGCATGTGGAGGCTACTGCTCAAATACGCACTCACACTGCCCATGTTGTGTGCGAGGAGGCGCAGCTTCATTCCAACACATCAACTGCTTCAGACTTCGCGAGAGAGGCTGGAGGGAAAAAGACAAAACTGACCACACAGGCGTTTAGGTGCTTAGCTCACATTTCCGACGAATTACTCACTTTTATTTCAACATCATTACTTCCAGTAATACATGAAGGAGATGCAGAAAGAAAATAGATAGAAAACGGTGACGTCACCTTGTACTGACACTGCAGTGAGAGGGACAAAGAAAGAGAGAGAGAGACAGAGAGAGAGAGAGAGAGAGAGAGAGAGAGAGAGAGAGAGAGAGAGAGAGAGAGAGTATGGGACATCGATAAAGAGACATAAGAGGCCTATTAGCTGATAGAAGGCATGCAGGCAGCCTCCCACTTCTCAGGCAATTGATTCGGGGATATTATGCGGAGTGTGCGTGAGTACGTGTGAAGAGCTTTTACATAAACACACTTTCAGGAGAGCAAATGAAAAATTATAAGCTCGTGCATAGTCGAACAGCTCTCATAAACACCAAAGCGAGCTACTGAATGACAAACATGACAGCAAACTAAAGCGATCACATATTCTGGTATAATGTGCTCATAGTACACAAACGCTCCCTTATAATATGGGCGAGTGGATTTTGGTAAAAAACCACCGCGATGTGACCCGGTGGTTTTTTGCGAGCTGCTGTTTCGAAGACGAGTCCGGAATTTTGGCTGGCACCATCTTGGTTTTTTTTTTTTGGAGCCAGAAGTAACCACGTTGGATGCGTTGGTGAAGCCAAGGGTGGGTCTGACTGAGAACCAAACTCGTGGACTCGGTCCCGGCGGTACCAGGCTCCAGACCTCCGGACAGAGGCTTGATGCTGACACATGTCAGAGTTTGCTTTTTAAGTTTAATATCACCATGCTATGACGATAAGTCCTTTAAGTTATGAAAAGAAAGTGCTTCGGAGTTCTTTATTTTGATGACATGCTGTAGAAAATAGCTGGGGGTGCTGTGATAGAATGAACTGTAACGAGTAAGAGAGAGAGAAAACAGCTTTTAACTAAATTAACATGTAAATGTGAGCTTTAGTCACTGAAGTATGTGTGTGTGTGTTTCTCATTCAAGTTGTGGAACCTGTCCACACAAAGTGAACCATTCAATTATTAGGGTAAAGTCTCGGTCTTAGGTTTAGTAAGAAGCACCTGCGGTTAAGTCCCCAGTGACTTAAAGTTAGTTAGTGCAATCTCTGTGACAAAAACAAGTGTGTGTGTGTGTGTGTGTGTGTGTTTCAAGAGGACAACATAATGGAATGCCTTGACTTGCCAAGAGCACTTTTCCCATACGCGAGGGAGCCAAGACTTCTCCAACCGTCCAAGAATAGCACAGACATTCTCACTTTCTCTCTTTTTTACTCTCTTTCTCACGCACACGCACTCACACAAACACTCACACGTTTTTCTCTCCGGATTCAAGGAGACGGAGGGCGATAGTGTGAAGGATGCAAGTACAGGCTCACAACTCAGTCAAAGAGAAAGTATTAGAAAAAAGACAGAGGGAGATTTTCTGTATTATTATAGTTATGTAAACCTTGTGTAAGACCTTCTCGGGAATATGTGTCAATAAATCATGTTCGCACCGAAATCTCACCTTATGGATAACTGTACACTGACATGACTGCAAGGTTTCAATGCAACAGAATGGGTCGCTCTGATGCCTTCATTTCTGCCACGCGTCCTGAAAAGTGTGGTAGGATTTCGTAACGGGCGATAACACGGGTTATTATCCAGTGCCGTCAGCCATCATAAAAATATACACCTTACAGGAACTGCTGCAAGACCTGCCCACTGACTAGACTCCGCTCTGTCATTCTCTTCAATTTCTTGACAAATTGATTAAGAGCACTGTTTAAATATGGCTGAGTGACTAATCTCTATCTCGACCAACTGCCTCTCAAAGAACTTCATCCAGAAGCGACTGCACCCCTGTGCACCCCCCCATGATGAACCTGCGATTAAATTGGTGCAATCGTGTGTAAAATCCAAAATCTGAAAACCATGACAGCTTAATAAGTTGTCACTTATTTGTGCAAGGAAATTATTAGCCAAAGCATTAATTTCCAGCAGTGATCTGCTCTCCGGTTCAAAGCACCGGGGGCTGCCCGGCAATATATTTTTATGTCCGCACTGTTGAAGCATGTACAGTCAGTGTGCAATAATGAAATGTTTTTAATTAGTTTGTGATGTATATTATTAGCTCATAGCCGGACGGATCAGTGCCGCCTTGAGACTTCACCTGTCAATTAGTATCCTGACACTCTTGCAAATTACAAATATTAATCTTCCACTCTGTGTGCAGCTTCACGGCGGAGGTCAGTTAGTGTTTGGTATTGATGTCCACTGTTTATTGCTCATGACAGCAGTAAACAGACGATCCCTCTGGGTGAGAGGCAGCTGGAAAATAACACTCATCTCCAAACATGCAAGACCATGTGGGGGAGAGAACTTGAGAAACTTGAGCTCAAATGTTTGTTCACATTGATTTTTCATGACTCACTGAAAAAAAAAGGGAAAAAAAGAGACTACTAATCCTTGACCTCGCACATTTGCTTGTCTGCCATGGCAGCGTTCGTGAGATAATCGCCCTGAGCTCCGAAGAAGCTATTCATGCAGTTGACCCTGTGATCTTACTTCGTCGTGGAGAGGGAGAACGTGAGAGGAGAATTTCTCCCCAGGGGGTCAATACTGCTACAAAAAAAACAAAAAAAAGACAGCAGGAGCTGCAATAATTCGAAAAAGAGAGAAAAAAAATCTAAGCAGCTGCAGATTGTGGTTCACTAGCCTTTTTTTTTTTCTACGGAGAAATTCATCAATGACAATGCATAGTGATCAGATATCCATACACACACAGGATTAATGACATTAACAAAGCAATAAACTACAATACAACACCCCCCCCCGCCCTTCTTATCTTATCGTCATCTACCATAATGTTTGGTCAGCGATTTATATTACATGAGAGGGAAGTGTAATTTGAACGGAGACATATTTGTGATATCACTGCGACTCGAAGCAACAGAGAGGGACAACCTCGTTTCATGAGCTGCCACTTCACTCGCATTAATATCAATGGACTCTGTGACCAGGGCGACAGGTTTATCAGCAAAAACAAGGCTCCTGGCTGTGAATAAAACACGGGGCTGCAAAGTCCTTGATGTCACAGCTAATAACATCAAATTAAACACGACAGTCATAACTAACAGCTTTTAGGGTCGGAACAGCAACATGGTAGAAGAGCGTCAGAAATAATTCAGCAGTAAGCAGTGAACCACCGTCTTCAACAGCTTATCGAGCACAACCTCGACTCAAGCTCATGATGTAAGTCTCCATGTACTCGCAAAACCAGCTTACACAGCAAAAAAGTTCACTTTCAAACTGAACACAGTGATATATATATATAGTTACAGTGCATGTTAGCAGGAAGAAAAGGAATATATTCACCTCATTCAACAGAACTCCTCCAGACCCCCCTGGTTTGTCAGAGGGGGGTGCAGCCCATTTAGAGGGTTCCAGACTATCCCAGAATGCAATGCGTCGACTCAGGGACTCAGCAATCCCTGGCGGAATGAAAACAACAGAAATTAAAACCCCCTCAAAAAAAGGACTTCTTGGAAAGCCCCGACTGTAACGTCCACGTTCCCTCCAAATCAAATACCGTATGGCAGGATATGCTGGTGTACACTTTGTTGTGAGCGCAGAAGGGGATTTGGACACACAACTGAGGACGCATCACGGGCTTCCACACAAGGCGACGCGAGCTTTGATCCACATGCACAAATATGAGATTCTCACATCCTGTGGCTGCCAAACTGGTACAGTAACATGCAAAACGACAAAAGCTTTCCGTGACGAGCACTGATGCTGCTGCTGGTAATCAGAGTACAGTACGTGAACGATATGGGCTGAAAGAGACAAAGGAGACGCCTACCGTGTACCAAACAAATAGATGGACAAATGTGAAAAGAATTTCTACAGAAAATATCTGCACGTTTTGGTTTTAAAAGCAGTCACGTACTTAAGTGTCACACATGTCACAAATGAAATGAGTCAGCACACGACGCAACATTTTTGAAAAGACCAATGGGAAACGTGTATATATTTTCAGCAGGCCTATAAACATTTATGCCCCAATCTTCCTGTTTCGATGTTCGCACTCTTAATGGTGCAATTGTTAAATCCTGCAGCTTCCGAGCGTCGTGTTGTTTTCCAAAATACTAATACAGGTCATCATTACAAACAGGACCCGTCACATTCAGTTAAAAAAAGAAAAAGGAGGGGAAAAACTCCTGTGCATCTTTAATAACAGTGAACATAGCAGACCGGCTGAACGTCGACAGAGGGCTCTCTCTCACTCTAAGGGACTAATTAGGCAGGCTGTGGTGGAATGATGGGGATGTCACAGTGTGTGTGTGTGTGTGTGTGTGTGTGTGTGTGTGTGTGTGTGTGTGTGTGTGTGTGTGGGACATCAAACACCCTACTGACCCACATCTCTGACTACAAAAAAAGATTGGGACGTGTGTGAGCGTGGCTTTGAGAAGATCGAGGTGGGAATTACAGTATGTAGCTGTTTTTTTTTGTATGCTGCTACACTTGTATCAGTGAGATATATCATATCATGAACACTTCTCATTTTTATGCACGATGACTCTACCCTTGTGCTACGGTGAAAATGAAATACGATAATGGAAAAGCGAGATAGGGCAACAGAAAGAGAGAGAGAGAGCGAACGTCTGGTGCATGTCAGACGTGGGAAAATCAATAGGTCTCAATGGTGGGAGACAGTTTATGTGTGTCAGGCTTAAGCTAAGGAACTACTCTGTGTAGACAGATAAAACCTGGCGGCACACGGCGAGCTGTAGGGTTTGTTAAGTGTATAAGGTAAAGACAGAGCAGGGGGAAAAAAATAGATGTGTACTGAGGCCATGGGTTAGCAGACACCAGCTGGCAAAGGAATCCATCATACGGTATTAAAAAGGCAAAGGAAACAGAGACAATGAGAAATAGCACAAAACAAGTTTAAGAGGAAAGAGAAAGTGGGAGAGGGCTGATCCAGAGGTGACCAAAAAGGAAGACAGATGGAGAAAAATAGAGAGGACGGAGAGGAATAGAGAGGGACTAGAGAGGCAACAGAGAGAAACAGATGGTGGCAGAGAAGAGGCAGATAGAAACTCGATGGGAGCACAACACTGGCGGAGCCAGCGAGGCACAGCGGGGAGCATGGCAAGCCGAAAAATGTCAGCGGAACAGGGAGGAGGAGGATGGAGAGAGGCAGAGCAGAGCGGGGAGGAGGATCCATTCCAGAAATTCAGAACGAACTTTACTTTGATGGAAAATACTCAAAGATAGCTCTGGTGCAGATGTTACAGATGTTCAGTTACAACATACCGCCCCTCACTCTGGAGAACAGTTTGAAGTAAGTGTTGTGTTAAAACCTTATTTCAAAGTGTTTGTTTGTAGATCAGTGGGGAAATGTTCAGTTCCTGCCCTCTCACGGAGACTCATCGCACCCAAATATATTTGAGTTATACGTATATGAAGTTACCAAGTTCCCCATCCCAAATTCAAAGAAAAAGAAAAGTCTCTGTATGGAATTGGTTGAACTATTCTTATCAGACTGAGAATATAAATCTGACCCACTTGTTGCAATTGTGATAAAATTAAATTTGAGCTCAGGCAGAGTTCAGAACAGACACCCTTAAAAACTCACAATGAAAGTGAAATGGAAGCGAAGAAGGCATGAAAAATTCCTCATTTGTTATATTGTTGCTCCCTAACTGTTAGTTTGGCAAAAAATGTCAAAACAGAAAGATAATTTCATAAAAGAGAACAGAAGACACCCAGGGTTTAATATCAGTCTACAGTAAAGCAGATGTGACTTTAAATGCTCATAAATGTCATGGATATGTTTTCGGCCTGATTACCAGCTTCTCCCAAAATACACACACATGGGTACACGCACGCACGCGCACGCGCGCACGCACGCACGCACGCACACAACTAATGACACTTTGTCTCAATCCATCATGTCCGAAGCAGAAATCAGGCAGGCTTAATTAGTCATGAATGGTTCAGTGTTAACCACATTAACCAAAAGCCTGATTGAATTGCAAAGCACAGTGGAGTAGACAGCTCCAGGAAAGATCTCTGTGTGTGTGTGTGTGTGTGTGTGTGTGCGTGTGTGTATTGTACCTACATTACATTCATTTTGGAGATGCTTTTTGACTCGCGCTCAACTTCCACACAAACAAACAAACAAACATTTGTGTGGCGATCTGGATGAATCAGCCGATGATACTCAACATGTCTAACAAGTGCTCCCTGTGTGAGTGTGACTACATTCTGGCATGATTACACCAGGAATGCTTCTGGCCACTCAGCCATCACTTCAAGTGCCTGCATTCTTACCATTGTCTCTTTGCCAAGCATACTTCAAAATATGTTGGGTTTTTTTAAATGTCGTCCACCCACAATCGCCGTGGCTGTTGCCAGATTCTTTCCCGACTGAACAAGCTGTGCCGAACAGTGCGGTCTTACTTCTTTTTTCTTCTCACGGATGTCGACTGTGGAACCACAAGTAGTGGGCTCAAAGACTAACATCAGCAAAAGATTTAGCCAAAAGTGCTTTTGAAGGTTTCCCCGCCCACTCAGTCAGTGTGGAACATTTGAGAAAAAAAGTTCATAGATGATTTCCTGATCTGAATGTTTGCACTTCTGTGCAGTGTGGGGGTCATCTCAAAGCCTCAGGTAATCACTTTCTCTTTCCACTCGCCGAGACCAATTACATCTGCTGTTGTAAAAAAAAGAAAGAAAAGAAAGCCATCGCTTGTCATAGGTATGGCAGACAAGCACGTTCACAGGAACACGCACACACTGGCAGAGTTCCTTCGGAGCCGACGTCGTGTCTGACGGCTGTGATGCCGGTTGAGGCAGAAGACTGCAGACTGACATTTTGTTGTTGTTGTACATGTGTGAATGTGTGTGTGAACAGCCCGGGTGACTGGCCATCACTGTAATGTGAGGGAAATGCCTTCCTCAACCACAACCCCCCCGTTTCCCTGGACTCCGTCCCTCAGTATCTCCCAGAAGCACGAGCGGGAATCAGCCCCCTGGAGGTCCGACGTGCCCGGAGCAGGGAGGAATGTAATCTCGGGTGCACACATGTCCGCAAAAAGACCCGTGGCCCTTAACTCAACGCCCATCCTTTATCTGCCATGCCGCGCTCTTTTGTTACAGCGCCATTACAAGGATTCCTGTTACCTCCTGATGACGAATCTTAAAATATACCGTTGGAAGGAAGGGGAGAAGTACAAATCATTCAACGAAGACAAAACATTAACAGGAATGTCACTATTTCCGGCTTTACAATACTTTTTTCTCTCGTCGTCCCTTTGGTTCTCAACTCTTTCCAATCAAACTCCATTTAATGGCTGTCCCCTGCGTAGTAACGCTCCGGGCTGAAGCTTGTGTGAGTGACGATCAGGGATGTTGACATCAAATACCTACAGAGGCCTGATATAGGACCATTTTCAGGAGCACAGAATCAGTGGGTGTTTTTTGTTAACAGTCGTCATGGTGAAATTCACGTGAGATTTTCCTGCCGTATTTTCAAATTGGCTAACTTGGAAGTTTTCTGGAAATTTTACTCTCTGGTGCTCGGGCAGGAAAACTTCCGGGGGAATGTCCTGAGCAACATTCGGGGTAATTTGCTTCCTCGCATACACCCCCACTGGAAAATGTCAGGAAAATTTCCCGTCTGAAAGCAAAACTGACAAAATATTCACTCCGTCCATTAAGACCTCAATGTCTGATTAATAGACTAATCAGCTAAAGGAGGCAACTAGTTTTTTTTTCTCCACTTCCTTGTCTCATTAGTCACACACTAAAACCCACTCGGTCACCCCCCGTGAGTACGCCCGTCTTCTATATTCACGACAACGTCTCCTGTCATATAATGATGAACACAGGGTATCGTGTCCTTACTGTCACTTCGAAAAGGTTCAAGAACTTCACCTGTGGCTGGAGCACAACTGCATACGTGCATGCATAAATTCTTGCAAGTACAAACAAGGAGGAAGAAAGGAAGGCCATTCATTTGTCCCACATAAAGACAATGGAATAAGAATCCAAGGCTGTGTGTAATAGTGTTAAGATTCTGCGTTAAGAGGGCACACTGGGAGAATAGGAAGCATGCTTTCTGTGCCAACCCTCTCTTTGGCAGTCACACAAGGACACTCATACACACTCACGCACGCACGCACACGCACGCACGCACGCACACTGCTGAGCAGTTTTAATTGGCCGCTGATTTGCCAGCTAGTCTTCTTGCCACTCTCTTAACCTCACTGTGCTGGCCCCCTGCCCCAGAGCCTGGCAGAGACACAGCTGGACCTGGAGAATGTGTGCATGAGTGGGCATCCTGAAGTAATTGGTATCATAAGAGTGTGTGTGCTGCTGTGCATGTGTGTGCATTTTACAGTCAATACACATCATGGTCGAATGTGTGAAGGGGGTGGATAGTATCTTAATCTTGAGAAATAAAAAAAAAAGAAGAAGCCAAGACACACACACACACACACACACACACACACACACACACACACACACACACACACACACACACACACACACACACACACACACACACACACACACACACACACACACACACACACACACACACACACACACACACACACACACACACACACACACACACAGTGAAAGTGTTATCACTGGTACAACACTGGCATCATCAACACATTTGTTAACCAGGGGATAGTACAGAGGACGTCACAGAGGATTTGTGGCCCAGCTGTTCCAGTGGTGTTGCTCAGAGGCGTACAGAGAATGATCACATCTGAAGTGGGTCTCTGTCAACGTGTGACGGTGTGTAACCACACGAGTGTGCTGTGGAGCATCTCGGACAGGACGATGACAATCAGACACAGACACTCAGATTCAAGGCAAAATTATAGAAAGAAGAAAACTGAGTGAGGTAAATGTACCTCATACCGTCTATGCAACACGCACACACACAAACACACACACACACACACGCCCGTGCAAACAGTCTCTCACACACACACACACACACACACACAATCCAAGGTCACAACAGGGAGGATACGTGCGATTTGTGTGTGTGTGTGTGTCTGTGTGTGTGTGAGAGACTGTTTGCACGGACGTGTGTGTGAGTGTGTGTGTATGATGACATCATTACTAGAGCAGAGCACTCAGTAGCTGATTGATGGGGAGAGGGGTTGTTATGGTCAGTTATGCTGTGAGCTCATTGCCCAGCAACCAGACAATTGGACCTTGTCACCGTGTGTGCGTGTGTGCGTGCGTGCGTGTGCACGTGTGTGTGTGTGTGTGATCACAGACAGGTCGCACACAAATGCTCACACAACTTCCAGCATAAAGTGTCTCATGCACAAACACGTGTACATGTGCCAAAGTATGTGTACATTGTACTGCCTTGCAGGAAATCAATCAGACGAGCAGATTGCCTTCCATGAGCACATGCACAGATGCACCAGCAGCTAAACATGTGACAAGATGCCGGCTTTGGTTTTAACCACTAAGACTCTGCTGTGTAATTGCTACAACAAAGTTGACTACTGTAGTGTTGTACATCAGGCATTAGAAGGGTGATTATTTACAGCGTGTGTTTCCTCTTCCTCTCACTCTCTAATATCCAAATGTGCTTCATTTGCCTGAATGGGCATCGTCCAATGTTGCAAAAGTACATTTGTGACGCAGCTTTTAACGACGTGAGACCGGATTCTCAAAAGATCAACTAAAAATAATATTCTTAAACCTATACGCACACAGCATTACATAGAGTATATGCTAATATAAATGCGTCCACAGATGTACACTTCATTGACTGAGCTGTTTTCTCTCTGAACTGACGACCGGGCCGGCGAGGATGTAATCTGCAGACATCCGGGTCTGTTTTTTTCCACCAAGCAGGACACAGACCTGCTCTATACGACTTAATTCACGGATTTACAGTATGTTTTTAGTTTGTTTTTTGATATAAACCAAATTCTATAATCACATCAGATGTAGAGAATTTAAGCAGGGGGATTAAAACGTTGCTCGTCTGGGCAGATTTTTTTTTTAGGTTTGGGGCTGTGGATGGCAGAGATATGTTTAGCTGGTGCTTGAGAGTCAGCAGGTCATACCCTGGGTTATGTGGTGTCCATATGAAAGCTTCTTTTTTTTTCATCATTAGGAGTCTCGCTCACTTCAGAAGAAGCGGCAGAATTTTGTGACCCTCTTTCTTTTCAATTTGCAGCACAAGTGGTTCCCTTTAGTAGTTCTCGTCTACAGATGCTGTCTGGGGACATTTCTGAGGAGTGTGACACCCAAATCCAGGTGAAGAAGAATAACGCGTTTCGAGCCCAGACTTAATGCGACCAAGATGATTTGCCACACAATGGCACCGTAGAAGAACAGAGAAAACAGGAAGGGTGCTTTAGCAATGATTCGAGAATTTGTTTCATTTGTCTGAAATAAGATTAAAATCATTTACCACCACTGAGAAAATGATTGATTCTTCCGAGGTGGTGTGCCTCACTTTATAGCTCAATGAATAAAAGATCTTGTTGCCCAGGTTTCATTTCCACTCAGAAGGTAATAGTATATGAAATGTATTGCATATTATGGCCCAAGTTATAAATGGGGCAGAAGTGCAGCCTTGTGGTAACACTGACCATCTCATAAGGGAAAGGCACAGGAAAGTTACTCTCCTTCTTCTCCTTTGAATGCCTCGTTCACACCACACAATCTTTTTTGCCTAAATTCCCACTCACCGACAAATGTTGCAACTCACAGACAAAAAGCCCTAGATTGAAGCCCAATCGATACTCGCCAGGGTTTCCATGCAATGTCTTCGAAGACGCGCTTTGAGGGTCTCCGACAACACTGTGTGTGTGTGTGTGTGTGTGTGTGTGTGTGTGTGTGTGTGTGTGTGTGTGTGTGTGTGTGGAGAGTCGTGTAACTGTATCTCAATCAATTTGTGCATAATCAGATTTGTAAATGTGTAAAAGAATCTGCAAATCAGCTGCTTTTTATTATGGGGGGTTCTTTTGGTCGTTGTTTTTTTTGAGACCAGACATACTAGCCGGGAGTTTCTCCTGGTGAACGATCATGTAGTGTGCGACCCTCTGTCACCAGTCAGCTGTGAGGTAGGAACACATCACAACTACTGCAAGATTCGCGATAACAAGGCATACACTTTATTGTAGTTTGAGCTGCACAGCGATCCGACGACTTTGAAAGCCGTGTAGTCTTAACTTGGCTTCAGATCTGTCTGAGCGAAAGGTAAATCGAGGGTTGCCGCTTGTGCGGCGGGTCACTTTTTATCAATGAGCATTTAGTAATGTGCATGACACGGTAACGGGACTCGTTTTCTCGCACAACGAAGCGGGAATATCAAAAGTAGTTCAGCCCAGACTCAAACAAACTGCACCACTGCAGTATATAAAAACAGTCTCTTTGAATCCAAGACAGAGTTGAAAAAAAGAAAAAGAAAAAAGAGAGAGACAGAAAAGGAAAAAAAAAATGCATTGGCAGATGAGGATGGGGTGAGAGCAGAAAGAATAAATAAAAGAAAGAGACAGAAGAAGAAATGAGAAACAGAGTTGAGGCTGGGTATGTTAAAGAAAAATGAACAATGAGTCTCTCTCTCTCTCTCTCTCATTCTCAGATCTTCAAAGACTAACATAGTGCTCCTGAGACACTGCACTGGTGTGACACACACACACACACACACACACACACACACACACACACACACACACACACACACACACACACACACACACACACACACACACACACACACACACACACACACACACACACACACACACACACACACACACACACACACAGCTGAGAGACAAGCTCTGCGCAAGCCTCCTCTGAAACAAAGTAATGATACGCTGGAAACTCAGAGAAAGAGGCTGAGTCACAAAAAACCCATGATGGCACAAAAGGAAAGAAGAGGGAAGAGGGAGAAACTATGCTGAAGATACGTGATGGGACTGCAAGAATCATCCATGTTTACAGAATCAGTTCACAGAAACTTTGCAGCATTCGTATGTGCATTAAATAAAGCAGAAAAACTCTGCTCCGTCACATCATTAAAACATCAAGTTCCAATGTTTAATGTAAAAGGTGTCATAACAAGTATCGACAAACCCACGGAGAATTATCACAAACAATAACACATTCTTCAGAAGATGACAATAAGTCAATGTCGTGCTCACAGCTCGTCATGCTGCACCCAACTGGCCGAACAATATTTCATGCAGGTTTACGAATATAAAACATCCATTTCATGTCGTAACTTACTCGTTACTCACAAACAAGAGGATAAAGACGAACAGAGAGAATTCACAAACAAATCCGTACGCCGCTATTTCTTCTCCCAGCTTACGAGATGAGTCCCACTCGGCAGCTGTACGCTGCTTTATCACCAATCTGCACGGCCGATAAAGTCTGACTCATTATTCGTCGCAGCCTTTGTTCAATCTGTTTCTCTACAGTAGTTTCAACCGTCTGCTTTTTCCTCTTTGTCTCCGTCTTTCTCTCCTCGAACTTCTTAATTCTCTCTCGTCTCCCTTTGCTGCCTTTTCATTGTTGTCATTCGAACGCGGCCACTTTGTCTCTCGCTGTGGCTGTAGGCTCTATATATGCGTCTCGCTCTTCCTCATTTGACCTTCCCACTTTCCTCTCTCCTTTACCCAGCCCGCCCCTCCACACCCCACCCCACCCCTGCAGGAACAGCAACACTGTTGCCCTCCGACTCAATTTACTCATGTGTGGCCTTTTGCACACTGAACACACTTGTCAAACAAGCACTCGAAGGATGTTTTATACACAGCTCAATTCCACGCTCAATTGATTTAACTGACAGGGCGTTGTGTTTGACGAAAACTAGTATGTTGATGGTGACGGTGCCGCACACGCTCCAAGTTACTGCACAGATGCAGTGATGTAAAGAAGCAGCAGCCCAACTACGCAGTATGAAACATATTCTGCAGTGAATTTTATACAAGCTGCAGTTGGTGCTTGTGTGTTGATGAGTAAGAGAATGTGCAAAGAAAGGAAGAAACAGAAATTGTCATTTGGTCTGTTGTGTACACGCACACATATGCATTCTCACACACTCGTTTGCATATGTGCTATATCTGAAATTAAATAACAGTTTTGCCACACAGGATGACATGAGGGGATGAGATTACATACAGTAAGTCAATGCAAACGACGCGAGTAGATGCGAATGTTGTTTCACTCAAAAATGTCTTTTGCTTCACTTCAGATGTGTCTTAATGTGGTCAAAGGTCACATTCTCTATGATTCACTATAAAACATGGACGTCTTCAAGATCAACGTAGTTTTTAAAAAAATGTGATCACTCACTCCTGTGTGTATATATCGTACATAATTTAGTACGCATGTATACATCCCAACTGTTCCCCATTTAACCGCACGTTCACTGAGCGTGACTTGAATTATTAAAGACGACCTTGTAGAAGCCTTTCAGTCAAGATGCTGTCATGATTTTAATCCCCTTATTTTTTCACAGGGCATCGCATAGTTGTGTTGCAAGTGCGAGTGCTGTGAAAGACTCAAGTGCTAATATGAGTAATGCATTAGTTCCGTTGTGTGTACGGGATAGATGGGGGGGGGGGGGGGGTCTGTGTGTGTGTAAGAGTAACGATGACATCATTACTATGACTGGGCGCTGGCTGAAGGAAGGTCGTTGTGGCTTCCTGCCATGAGCTTTTAGTTTGTGGGCATTTGTGAGTGTGAACATAACTGTGTGTGTGTGTGTGTGTGTGTGTGTGGGTGTGGGTGTGTGGGTGGGGGTTTGGGTGTGTGTTTGTGGAATTTACTCCTCTTTCTCTCTCTCTGTCTTTGTCCATTTCTTCTTTTCTTACAACCTACATGACACTCATCCCTCTGACAATTTGTCCTCTGCTCTTCCTCCATATACTCCCAATGCCCCGTGCCGCATACTAAATAAAATCAAAGGTGAGGCAAGATGGTGCTGTATTTTGATGGTGTATGTCGGACAGAGAGAGAGAGTCATTGTTTTATCTTCTCCTCTTTTATCTCCCCCATTGAGCGCCAGTCCGTTTTTTTTCCCTTTCTCTCTCCCTATAAACATAAATCTCTCCCTTCACGTCCCTCTCCCTCTCCTCCCACTCACTCCCTTTCCGTAACGTGCTTGTCCTTCTTTCCCCCGTTCCTCCCTTCCTCCATCTGTCTCTCCCATGCACCCACATCGTCCTTCACCTCCGTGTATCTGCAGAACACACCTTCCATCCACCCCAACTTTTATACACAGTCTGTCGCTCGGTTGGTGAGCTACTCCCAGTCACACCCCCCCCCCACACACACACACACACACACACACACACACACACACACACACACACACACACACACACACACACACACACACACACACACACACACACACACACACACACACACACACACACACACACACACACACACACACACACAAGGGAGCATAAAAAGTGTGACAAAAAGGTGACACTGCTGTCAATCAGACTTATAGTGTTGTAGAGAAACACACCCAGAGATAAAGTAAATGTGAGAGAGTTACGAGTGTGTGTGTGTGTGTAGGGGATTCCACACTTTGTTCTGCTGAGTTTCTCATTACATCATCATAAAGTGTTCTGGTTTCACTCACGCACACATACACACAAAGAGAGAGGAGCACGCACACGCACACGCATGCACACACGCACACACAAAGAGACAAAGAAAAACATGTGTTATCTGAGGCGGTGTGTGTGATTGTGTGTATGTGCCAGAGTGAACACACCGTAATGGAGTCATATGATTGCAGGGGCACACTGGCGCTTTTATAATACCTTTTCAATATGACTGTTATTGCTGGTAGAGAGAGAGAGAGAGAGAGGTGGCAGCCAGGAGGACACACGAGGGAGGAGGGTGGGATAGAGGGAAGGTGGGAGGGAAAAGAGAGACAAAGAGGGAGAGACGGAGTGCGGGAGATCGAGGGGAAGAGGGTGGCACAGTTGCAATAAAGGGACTGTGTTTAATCATCGGTAGAAAAACTACAACCTGCAGCAGGGTCAGCGCGGAAACAGATCCGCTGCATTCCGATCGAGGAAAGGAATGTCTGCTCCACATCTGCTCAGTGTCCACACGAGGAAATTGGCTGAAAAAGGTTACATTCCTCACCTACAGCTGACTGGATACAGACAGTTGGCCGACGGTATCTAGGTTAAGACTAAACACTGACTAAACACGGAGCGGGAGAGGTGAGGATGTGCGGAAAGGCCGAAAGAAAGAAAGAAAGACCGCGGGGGGCGGGGGGGAACAGAACAAGGCAGGGTGGAAGAAACACACAGTGACTGAAGGACACAGGAGACGTAGACAGAGCGTAAACAAAGTGAGGCACATCAGAGGGGCCGGCGTGCGAGAGTCAAAGACGGACAGAGACACGGCGCGGCAGCAACGGAAACACACGCTCGCCCCCGCGTTTCTTCTGCAGCGTCGTGTCCTGCTGTCAGATTGAACTGACAAAACTTCACGGCAGCACAAAACCAGACAACCAGTCAACTTGCCAACCTGGTTGGTGACTTATTCAAGGGTGACTACGCTCTGAAGAATCTCTGTTCACGCTGCGTGCTCCTTGGCTGTCAGTCGTCATCCGAAAATGTCACGCGAGCCTCTCTGACACACTGAAAAACTATCATGTCCCACGTCAACGCTGAGTGAATGTGTGTCTGACCCGACTGGCTGCACCGCTGTTTGACTGGCTGGAAGCCTGGCTGACTGAACCGCTGGCCGACCCACTGCACAGCTGTGCGGGGCCGGCGAGCGGACACACTGAATCTCTGTCCGACTGGCTGGCCGCCTGGTTTCACGGAGCAGCTGTCTTGCTGACCAATCCGGCTGGCTGACTGAGGAGCAGGGGGGACTACGAGCCTGCGGACTGAATACGGGGAAAGTCTCATGTGTCGGTGACTGGCAGGCCGGTTAGCCGAGCGACTGACAGAATAGGGTCCGTCGTGTTCCTGTATATGTTTGTACAACATATGGAAACAAACCATCCTGTCTATACATCACGTATATGTATATTTTTTTCTAAGAACATTGGAGAGCCAGCTGCAACAAAATGTTGTTCTGATGTGCACTTCTGTCTGGTGTGTGTGGAATGACAAAGTCTATCTATCTTTCATGTATCTTTTTTGTATCTGTATTTGAATGACTAGACACTACTAATGACTGGTGTGCGTGCGTGCGTGCGTTGCTTCTCCACACAGAGGGAGGGGGGCTGTTGCTCTCCGCTGTTACACAATACATATTGTATAACAACTGGCAGTGTGTGGGCGGCTCCCACCATCTGGAGAGATGCCACCCCTGCTGTGCCTGACACTACACACTGCGAGTGTGTGTCTGTGCATGCGATTTGTGTGTGTGTGTGTGTGTGTGTCTGTGCATGCGATTTGTGTGTGTGTGTGTGTGTGTGTGTCTACCCTGCGGCTACAAATAGATACAGCGTCATCTACAGCAGTTAGGTTCCTGGGTTCGTGAACACATGACGAATTATGGGCAGCCAATTGAGCCGCAATGCCGCACACACTGTGTGTGTGTGTGTGTGTGTGTGTGTGTGTGTTTGTTGTGCGTTTCTCACCATTTTGCCCGTCCTCATTAACGCCACACGTGTATTTCTGCTACAGTACATGCATCGATATAGGTGTACACTGTGATTCTCCATCATAGCTACGTGGTGCTGTCCTCTGGGCGTTTGACGGCTGACGACAGATAGGGAAGACTTCCATTATCGGGCTTGGCAGGAGCCTAAGTCTCGCTGTCTGAGGTTCTCCACAGAGAATGTGATCGGCCGCGCAAACGACGTCTGCATCCACCAATAAACAAAAACCCACGCGGAGGAAGACGTTCAGTGAACACACTCTCTCTCTCTCACACACACACACACGTGCACAAACTTACACATGCACAGGGCGTATAAGGTGCTGAGAGAGTCCACTCCATGGACATCCAGGTCAGTGCTCAACAGTGAAGTGTTGCTATGGAGAGGAAAAACAAGGCTTTCCAGTCTATTTTAAGGTAACTGGTGGTGTTACCCCCCCCCCCCGCCCCCGCCCCCGCCGCATATATCAGAATCAAACAAACTGTGATAGCAAAGCATCGCCACAACACTGTGTTGCAAGTGTGAGATGCATTTTAATTTGCAGGCTTCATTATTTGCCTTCCCTGCTGCTACTGATCTGTTACCAATCAAGTCTACAGAAATGGACATAAACATATCTGGCTGGAAAAATGTCAAAATGATGTACTGAGTTATTGTGATAATAATAATAAAGGTAACTATCATGCCGTATTAGAATGAATTAATCCTGAATGATGGCAAATACGTACAGCACGATCACTTATACAGCAGCACTGGAACACTTCTACTGTCACATAAGCACAGTGCACATGTCTTTGCCTGCTTTGAGGGTGCACGCGAATGTGTGTGCAAGGATCTGGATATTTCTTCAGTTTCAAGGTGAACGTGTAAGATCCACACGGTTGATGAGGTGTTACATTGCCGGTGTTGTTAGCAGACAGCTTCACACGTCAGTAGGAAGCCACTGGCGCTCACATCCTGCCTGCTTTAACAGAGAATCCCCGCTTTCTTACCTGCAACCATCAAATAACTCATTACTGATGAATCATTTCCCTCGATTGCAAAACCAGTAGTTTAAATGTGTATACAGTACGGTTGACATGTGTTTGTTTTTTTCTATGTAGTGTAAATTCAGTTATCATCAAAAACATTTTACTTCAAGTTTTCAGTCCAAAGTATTTCACACCTGAACCATGAAAGAGAACCAGTGTGGTTAAGGCCACGGACACCTCCTGTACATCTTTGACAACGGAAAACTATTGAAATCACTTGAAAGCCATAAGAAAGTAAAATAAAAACACATACTTTAATGTTCTTTCAACTGCAGGTGTTGAGAGATGCAAATTCTTATTCCTGCTGCTTGTCAGGCAGGAACCACTCGTGGTGTTGACAGGCAGGAAAAAGTGTGAAATATGTGGAAATAAAAATAACCCTGAGGTTAGATGGTCTAAAAAGAGAAAATGAAGGACCTCGCTGCAATTTTCATGCCCTTGCCTGCTGAAGCACACGAGGGTCTTTATCAGAGATGCACTGCACAAAAGGACAAAGAATAGGCTGCTTCTGAATTACACTCACGGAGAACTAATGGCCACAAACACAGGTATCAAATTCTTACATTGTCACGCGTGCTGTGTGTTATTTCATTTCTCATCACCGATACAACAGTTTACCTACCAATTGAAAAATTACTTAAATTTGAGGAGAAAAGGTGCTTTTCTATGATATCTGTGCATGAAGTGAAATGTGGAAGACATCACAACACATCTCTGCATAATGTTGTCTTCAATGCAGCTCATCAAAATTACCAACAATTACCGATTCCTTCGTTTTGACCAGAACACGTCGTAGCAGATAATAAAATAACTACTCTGATGATACCGAGCGTTGGAGTTGCAGTCATACAGTAGTAGAGCCACTGCATACTATAATGAAATGACATCTAGTGTACTATCTGAAGACAACTTGGCCTCTCCGCTGCAATTAGCATCAATGCTCACACTGACACAGTTCACTGATGAAAACAATCTAAAGCGTTCTGGAGGACCCACGAATCGATCTGCAATTTGCAACTGACAGTCCGTAGTGAAAGATGACATGGCGAAATGTGTGAAAACAGGCCCTGGGATGACGAATGGTCCATTAATGACCATGGAAAACTAAACTCTGGGTAACACCCAGGCCCCACAGAGCACACAGGAAGACGGCCGCCGTTGTTATGTCATATTTCATCCCAACTTCCTCTCTCTCCCTAACCCCAGACAGGAAATATTTCCTACACAAAGCCCTGGGGGCCGTGTAATGAGGCCTGTGCTGTACAAAATGTATGCTTAAGTGTGTGTGTGCGTGTGTGTATGTGGGTGTGTGCGAGGCTTTCAGTACATGCCTTCCGAACGCTTATTGAAGAATTTTTGCAGAAACAAACACACACACAAAGGTTATGGGAAACATTCTTCGGCTGCGATTCGGGAAAAAAAAAGGGCAGATAGTGAATGAAAAAGAGAAGAAAGCAATAAACATATGGAGAAAAAAGTCTGTGAAGTATCAGTACGTGCACACAAGCAGACTGAAGACATGCCATTCATATTGTTCATGTACATTGAAAGGCACATTCTGTTTTAGACGAGCATACGACCAAAAAATCAGGCAGCTCTGGATTTGACTACAGAAGAATTCAACTGCAGAGTTTAGGCCAATGGAAAAATACGAGAGGGGGGGCCTCATAAATAACTGGACCAATGACAGCTCATATCTATATTGAAGAGCAAAGAGGACAGAGGACGGAGCAGAGAGAGTTTAACATGATAGTGAGGCTGCATTGTTTTCATCTAATTTGTCAGTTTGAGTATTTCTCAGAGGCCTCACCAAGTCAATCTCTACAGTATATATTCCATGTGAACACCAGAGCCCAAGGAACATTTAATGTGAAATATTGTCACTGGTTGTCATGTCTTTCTATTTCTTTTTTCTTCAAAGTGAAAACATCAGCATAAAAAGCCACAATTGCTGCTATTTGACATGCTCAACATACCGCACCATTCCCTGTGGAGCCACGGGGGTTATTAATCCACCATCCATCAACTCCTGTCATAAAAAACAGGATAGAGACCTGTCGTACTGCCGACACTGAGCCACAACATCCATCTGCCCCACACAAGCATTTGAACTGGCAGCATGTATTGATACATGACACCAAATCTATGCAAACCTGCTGGGCATCTCGCAACAATCCTCTTGTTTAAGTGTGACAGCCGGAAGAGAAAGTACAACTGCTGTGGGTGATCATTTCTGGGTGATGAACGACAGGGGCAATGGATTGAAAAGATACCTTGTGTCAGAGGATTTCTGTGACTGCTTTTACCGCCGTTGAGTGCTAAGGAAAATTAGAATTAGTAGAGGAAGGTCGTGTGATAACCTTAGTGTTTTTACTTCTGATGTAAAAACAAAACTTTTCAGTCAAATAGGGTTATCGAGACAATTATAGTTTACTTGTTTAGTAAAATCTATGTAAAGTATGTAAGATGCATGATGCAGGACAATAGCATTACTCCAAAATGAATGTTAAAAGAAATACTGGCTGAGGTTTGTTATTGAGAAGGTTCTCGTAAGACTAAGATGCAAAAACGCAACACTCCATCCAAAAAATAACAGCTACTGAGGCAGCTGGGACGACGCACGGCAGTAAATAATGAGTCTCAATGCACAGGAGATTTTTTTCGACACAGTAATAGCAGGCTGTAATATGGGCCAAATCTGTCCCCAAGGACAACCCTGGATTAACCAACATCACTCAAATCACACAAATGCCTGCACACACACACAGGGAAGTACTGAGGATCGATCTCCCCCCAGCCCTCCTCCCACTTATTTAATAAAGAGAAATAAAGAGAAAAAAAAAGAAGGGGCGAGGAAACATAAGTGTGTGAGAAAGAGGAATGGAGAGAGGGAGGGGGAAAAAAGATCTAAAGAGGAGGGAAGAAAGATAGATGGCGACGGAGCAGAGAAAAGAGGGCAGGCGTTTCAATAATTCACAAACTCCTGCTTCATTTAGAACAGAATCAGTGCCCAGACTGGACCCAAGTGTCCTCTACATACGACACATGATTCACTGTGTCAGGCTCACTCAAACTCTTTGTTTGTGCGTCTGTTTATGCGTGAAAGAAGCAACATTGTCAAGAGGTGTGTGTGGGTGCATGCGGCTGGGGAGGAGGGACAAGCAGATATGGATTTCTATTAAAGGAGTAATGTCGATTCATTATAGTACGCCTGCTGCAGTGTGAGGAGGGAGGGGCAAGGGCCGAGAAACTGACTGCACCACGCCTTTACGTAATAACACCTTTTTCTCCATTCCATGGCCCAAGATGGCCACTCTCTTTGATAGTGGGGACTCGACAACACACAGACAAACAAACAGCCACAACATTACGACAAATATAAAAAACATTTTTGCATTTATGTGTAGCAGCTGACGTCCACAGAGCTGAACACGGAAACAAGCAGAAACAGAAGGATCCCTGTGTGTGTGTGTGTGTGTGTGTGTGTGTGTGTGTGTGTGTGTGTGTGTGTGTGTGTGTGTGTGTGTGTGTGTGCGTGCGTGCAGGTGGACTGAGCATATCCATTTCTATGTTCAGCGGAGGACCATGTCTGCATGTTTATTCTTGCATCGTTGTCTGATGTGATGATTATTTGCATGTACTGTCCGGTGCTAAAACACTTTCCAGGAATTGTGCCGTGTCATCCGGTGATTTTGTGAAAGGCACCAAAGTGGGACGGAAACAAGATGCTGTCGTCTGAATGCCATTACTCAAAATGACAATCCACTGGAGATAACAAGCAGGAACATCTTACTGTTGTGTGGGTCTGATCCCCAAAAAACCTGATCAGGTTTAAGATCAAACTGCTCAAGAACATAGAGGAGGGTGTCTACGTGTGTGTGTGTGTGTGTGTGTGTGTGTGTGTGTGTGTGTGTGTGTGTGCGCATGCCTGTCATTCAATGTGACCTCCAACAGCAAGCATCTCTGTTATGTAACCCTTGCTGTCAAACACATTCACACACACCTCCGCACACACACAACTACACACAAGCACACACTTTGAGTTTGCACATAAATATGACACACACACACACACACACACACACACGCCTGCGGTTATTCTTGAGTCATGGTGAGAAAACCCTTAGTGGTATCTGAGCACAGTCAGGGCGGTGGCGTTCGTCCCTTCTGCAGCACGTAAATAACTAACTAGTGTAATTATTGGTTCAAGTCTGAAGTCATCACCACTTATAGTAATGCATAAATGATTCTAGGGATGACATTAAAATCTTCTCAAAAGAGAACACAGTACAGACCAAACCTGTTAAGGGATTTTTAGAAATCAATGAAGTAAAAATAAAAAATTAATCTTCACAGTAAGATGTCCTTTTTTTCTGTTCCACACAGTTATGAATGTGACATCACGGCGGTTCGTTTCTCCCTTTGCTCTTAATGTTCATGAAACCTCACACGCGCCGTTCAACACAGCCCACAGTTATGTGCAGTGGCAGGCTCACGGCACTGTGCTGCTCCGTGATGTGTGCAGCACGTTCCCCATCTGAGGCGATCACAACACTGTATGAAGTCCCAGCTGAGTGTAGCACCGCAGCACTGAATTATTGCTGAGAGGGGACAGTGTTGTGCAAAAGCATTCATTAACAAAGGTCCTGGGATTTCAGTCCAGCAAAGAGATTTTATTTACAGTAGGAGAGGAAATGATGAAAATATGTTAAGAACTGAGAAGATTTATTTTCTCGAGTGTAATTGCTCTACAGAGGCCGAATTATTCTTTCTGGCAATAAAATACAATTGTAGAATCATTATTACAGATGGAAACGCAGGTAGTTACTGCAAGACTCACTTTTCAAGCACAAATCTAAAATATTTACTTGTTTCAACGCTGTAAAAATTAAATTGCTTACCAACTTACTTCAGTTATGAACACAGAAATGAATTAAGTTTGTTCAACTTAAAGTTGACAAGTAATGATGGCATACTTAATATCTTCTGGACAGTTAGGTAACAAATTAATCAATCAATCAATCAATCAATTATTGATAAATAATCACATTTAAATAAGTGATAGTTTGGTCGGACTGTCAGAGAAATTGTGTATTTAATTTCTTTTTGAGTTTTTTTAAACGATTTTGAGGGACGAGCTGCACTTTCAATGAACATCCAGTAGTGGCATTACTGTAGCCATGTACAAAACCATATACTGTGATGTTTTAAAAATACCTACGATTGCAGCATTGCATAATAACTCAAGGCTATCACTCACACATTATTCCATCAAAAATGGCTCAACGGAGGCCCGTCTGCCATTGATTCAGCATTCAGCGAACCGCAGGGCGCTACATTAGCCCCCAAGTTCGCTCTGGTCCCGCCAAGTGAAGGAAAAGTAGTTCAGCTCAATGGGTTATTGTAGCCCACACCTCTCCACACATAAAAGGATAGAGGAGCATAAGTGGAGAGTACATGGGGATACTGGTAAGTGGCCATCCATCAGCACTGCCTTATAGACTGCTCAGACAATTACGCGATGGCAGGAAGGCTCGGTATATAAGCAGAACTATAGGGTACAAGACAGCCGCCTTTCTTTTTTCTGTTTGACAGCCAGTGAAAATCCCTCAGCAAAACTTGAAAAGAACTAAAGTAAATCCTGCTGATGCTGTCGCACGGCAAAATGTCCACTGAATAATATATGTGTACAATTCTCAGAACCACAGACACCAATACATGTTTGCTAAAGAAGTCATGATGATATGTTTGAGTGTACATCTACACCAGCGATGGCAAAAAAAGAATTGCCTTAAAATGGAATGCATTTGTCTCTTTGCCTCCTGCGGAAGCGGACTTGACTGTTGTCAAGACAATTATCACAGAAGGTTGGGAGGCAGTGACTGAAGCTTACCGCTCAGGTATCGTGCCAATGTTAGATCATGACTATTGTATAAACTCAACAAAACCCACTTGCCACTTAGAAACACTCCTCTGAGTCTGCCACTTGAAAAAAATGGACACTGACATACCTCACATTAAAAATCTCGCGGCCGCTTATTTCCCAGTGCTGTTAACTATTAAAGAGAGCGGGGGGAGACATGGGGAGGAGAGTGTGGCAAAGTCGACGACGGTGAGTTAGAGAAAGCCAATGCGGCCGAGAGCGGAGGGAAACTTACAGAGAAATAAGGACACGGCGAGATGAAAGGGAGAGAAATGTATAGGGAATTCTGACAAAGAGGTGGAGGGGGGGGGGGGGGGGGGGGGGACAAGATAACAGAGACAACAAGGCAGAAAGACAGTGAGATATGGAGAGAAAATGGTACGTGGGAGAGAGAGTGGGTGGTGGAAGAGATGGCACTTTATCATACGGCCATAGTTGTTAAAGGAAATAAACTCTCCATAGGTCTCGGCATAAGGCCTTCCCAGGTACCACAAAGGTCATCCCCATTCATCTCACTAAAAGCTGATGTTGCTGTGCTGAGCTCGACTCCCCCTCGGGAAAAAGTGTTTATCATCGTGAACTTCTGTTTCCCAACATCCCGGCACACGATGCATAAAAATATCTGAGGAGAGGAGCCGATTCCTGAGGAGAGGGACCGTTACAAAGCATATATACATCATATGATATATTACATATAAATGAATTAGTCGCGTCAAAGTTTCTAGATACACAGAGATACAAACAAAATTTCCACAACAAACAAAAAAGACACACACACACACACACACACACGCACACACACACACACACACACACACACACACACACACACACACACACACACACACACACACACACACACACGCACACGCACACGCACACGCACACACACACACACACACACACACACACACATGCATATCAGCCTTCAAGAGTGTCACCATGCACAAACTAGTCAAAAGGAAAATTTGCCGTTCTGTGATCGTACAGATCCGATTTTTTGCTAAAGGAACTATATTGTTAACTTGACTGACAGGAAAACCTGCACATTCTCTACTTTGCATGACATCGCTGTCCTTTGTGCAGATAATTATCACCCTCTGGTTGTGATCACTCCTGCCAGTGGCCACCCACAAGGCCCCTTCTGAATCCACCCTGCTTTTTCCATCTCTGTTCCCAATTGTCTCTCTCTCATAGTGCACTTACACTGGAGGTGTGATTGCATTAAGCCACGGAGAGCCAGGGCATCCCCGGGGCCGCGCTAATGTACAGAACAGAATGTACAGAGTAGTCACTGTAAAAGGAGAGCAGGAGAGAGTTAGGAGTGTTGGCGGGGGGGGGGGGGGTCCATTACTATAATCATTTTACCTAACTTGAAAAGGTGGCTCTTACAGCGGCTTCTGTGAACGAGAGAAGAGAGGCGAAGAAGGGAAGAGAGAAGAGAGGAGGGGAAAAAAAGCTCCTTGTGACTATAAGGAAATCTAAAGCGCAACTTGATTTTTCAGCTTTTATTGATTTTTCTTTGCACGAGCACAGGGAGTATCCACGCAACAGCCGAAGACTCCTCAGCGCTATATTAGTGTCCCTGCAGCGTGTAATCTGTAATTTCCCTGAGACATCCTGCATTTTTGATGACGAGCTATTAACAAGATCAGACAAGGCTCAACAGCAGCAACTGTGAATTTGAGCATTATTCACTGTTCAGGTAGAAACAAACAATCCATAAATCAAACGTGCTAACTTCGCCACCGGCTTACAACCAACTGGTGAATGCAGAACACAATAAAATCAAAACAAATACCACACAAAAGGCAATATGCCGCTCACATTGTGAGATATCTTGTGGGGGGCGGGAGGACGGGGAATACCCTGAAGGAATAACATCTAATGCAATCAGATTGCTCTGGCCAATTAGTCCGCGCCGGCCCAGCCAGGGATGATGTCAGTCATCATTACTCACTGCTTAATGCTATAAAGCAGGAGGTAATCAAGAGCAAACAAAGAAAAGAGCATCAAAAGTGGGTCGGAGTTAGGAGGGACGGTGGATTAATCATGCAGACAGCAGACAGGCACGCTTGTGTGAATAATGGAGCCCACACAAAATGGAATTATACAGTACACACACACACACACACACACACACACTTAAGAGTAAATGCTCACACTACACTACACATCACAACCCCATCCCCTTGCACACACACTCACGCTGACAGACACACACACAAACACACGCACACACGCACACGCACACACACACACACACACACACACACGTACGGCTCATTAGTAACAGCCACACGCTCTCGGCTGAATTCCAGTCGATACCCAACAGCTCCACATGACATTTCACATTTCACGTACATACAGTACGCACATTCTTCAGTATGTTGTGGGGCACAAACACAAATTGTCTCTCTATCGCGCAGTCACCCACGTACTGTACAGTACACACATATGCTGTATCAACACAACAGACATAGCGACAGTTATACACACAGACACACACATGCAGAGCACAGAAAGTACACACAGTGATGTTTATCAGGGTAATGGAACACAGTGGTGAAGCTGAGCAGAGATATACACGCTGATTAGCTCCTATGGGGGAAGCCACTGGACCTCCTGTATGATTATGAAGCTTCACTTCAACATCCCTCCTTTGTCAACACACGGCGGCTGTATAGAAGATATGGAGCTGCTGGTGGAGTTTACTGAAAAAGGGTTATTCTACTTTTTCTACTCTTTTTTTATGATTGTATCAACTGTACAACACGACTGCTTCGTTGAATTGGAAAAACAGAGGACGTATCGTTCGGAGCATTACAACCTGGCAGAAAGGTTCATAATGCAGTTTCTCAACGTTTGGGTCGGTAACCACATGTTGGGTCACTTGATATCGAGAGCGATGAAAGGTCAACCACGTCCATTTGTTAAAACCAGTGCAGTCGTCAGTTTCATCGGTCAGCAGAGGGTTGTGTCTCAACCCCTTCGGTGCTCTGGTTCAGTGCCGTGGCAACAGCAAGTGCAGGTTACGGTTTAAAATAAATGGAGAGGAATCTCTGCATGTCGATTTTCTCAACAGCCGCTCATCCGTGAAGCTTCACACTGCACTTCCCCGGATCCCCGACAACGCAGCCAGCCAGTTTGAAGTCGATTGGATGAGCAGGTGTGGAGAAAAATCGAAATAGAGACGGACAGAGGAAGATTCCTCCATTTAAAGTTAGATGCTTTAAAATAAATCCAGTTAAAATGAGTGTTGAGTAAAATCTGATTTTGCTGAATCCATAGTTACAAACCTCAGAAAAAAAACTTATGCACACGACAACATGTATAATGTTAATTTTGTAACCTCATTAAGTATTTAATGCAGCATAACTATCCGCCTTTCTGCTTTTTCTTTCGACAAGAAATTCACTTTTATCAGCAAAATTGTCAGATGTTTTCATGTCCATGACCTCGACCTAGTACCTCTTATTCCTATACCCTATTTCTCTGACATTCGTACAAATTTTTTAAATGTCTTCACATAGCAGACGTGATAAGTGTTTTGTTAGATTTTTTAATTTTCTCCCAACAGAATGGCCTTGGTCGAAACATTCAAACATTCATTGTGTTCTTTTCTCCTCTTTTGTTAGGACAACCCAGCTCATGCATGACGGGCACTCTGAGAATATCTCTCCTTTCATTCACTGCTCCCTCCTCCTCTTACTAATTCACAAACAACCAGCAGCCTGGATGAACCCAACGACACCGGGCAGGGTAATTATGTAATTGTTTGGTGTTCACAGTCGGCCCCAGTGTGTGTGGAAGAGCGTGTGAGACTTGTGAGGGGGCGGGGAAAAAAGCCAGAAAGAAGAGAGAGGGAAAAAAGAGAGCGAGCGAGCGAGAGAAATGGATGAATCAGTGATGTATTTAATTACGTCCTTCACCTCGTCTGTGGCCAGTAGAAAATTGAAAGAGAGTATTTTCATTTTCAGATGCAAGTTTCCTCTTTTCCTCTTCTCTATGTATCCGTCTCTTCACCTCATCTCAATTATTCTCTCACCACCTCCCCTATGTCCTCATGTATCCCACTTTCCCTCCTCTCCTCTCCTCTCGGTCTGGGGCAGCTGATGTTGCCGTTGGCAGTCTCAGGTGTATATGTGTGTTTCCCTTGCTCCTCAAAACCAATTCAACCCAAGCCCAGATCAAATAAAGTCGGAGTGCGGCTTTTACAAGAAAGCAGAGAAGGGGAAATCCATGCTCATATACGGAGAGAGAGACAGAGAGAGAGGGAGGGAGACAGGGGGAGAGAGAGAGAGAGAGAGAGAGAGAGAGGGAGGGAGACAGGGGGAGAGAGAGAGAGAGAGAGAGAGAGAGAGGGAGGGAGACAGGGGGAGAGAGAGAGAGAGAGAGAGAGGGAGGGAGAGAGGGAGGGAGGGAGACAGGGGGGGAGAGAGAGAGAGAGAGAAAGAGAGCGGCCTTTACATTTTACTGCAAGGAACTTGTTGTGTAAACTTTGAAAGATTTTTTTTGTTTTAAATTACATTTAACTATTTAACTATGAATCAATAATTTACTTTGGACTAGCTGTATACATAAATATATAGTGTATATACAACTACATATAATAAAAAAAATACTATGTGAAACAACAGGGACAAGTTCAGTTTACTTCACAAGGAGAAGTCGCTCGATAGGGCCGATAAACCCGCGGTAATGCTGGACATCTAAAGATTCCTGAGAAGCTTTATTATGCAGCGCAATGCTGGGTTAATTGGTAATTTGCCAACCTTTAGTTAAGTGTGAGCCGTCGCTGCAGGCTGCATTGGGTCTAAACACGAGCGAGTGGGTGGAAACAATGTCAGTTGCAAAAAAGAAAAAGGAAAAAATCCATCTCTGAAAATTGATCGAATACAAATAAGGCTGTCAGATTTCCCTTGCAAGACACAAATAAGTTCACTATTTCTCCTGGTATGTGAAATGCAAGCATATTCAAAGCAAAGAGGCCACATGGATTATCTCAATTCCAAGCTACAGACAACCGATAATTTAAAAGAAAAACTTGATGACATGTTTGTGAATAAATATTTAATTTTAATGCCAGCCTGTAGACGGATTTCAAATATTTGCATGTTTAGCTGTCATATTGATCCAATCCTATTAAATAAAGGGAAGTGTAACAACTGAACATTAATCATTTTCCCTAGAATAAGTACCAAGTTAAATACTTACTTCCTTGGGAATTATTAAGAGTTAGCAGACTCCTACAGTAAAACATTACTATTTTGTGTAAAATAAAAATGTTTGTAATAATACGTGACTGTTGTGGCTCTCAACAGTCGAGTGTAATTTTATCTTGACACATTTCAAGTTTCAAAAAGTACATAGACGCAGCAAGACGACTCAATATTAGCAGAAAGTCCTTTGGGAATGGTATCTTTCCTTTTTCTTTCTTTTTTTATGTTGTCCTGTACTAAGCACAAAGAAAATGAATATGAAATGGCTATCGTGATAACGATGCCATGTATTTTTTTTCTGTAAGTGATTTTGACAAACAGCTTCAGTAGATTTAACAAGGACTCATAAAAGTGACACTTTATATAAGTGTCTAGTGTCAAAGTCAAAATAAGGCAAATCTTGAATTCTGACTGAACGTCTCTAATAGGCAGCGGGATAAAAATGGATCCAGCTCCTGTGTGGCTGACTGACAGTCTGTGCATGGTCCTACCATTAACAGACATTCTCTGACATGTGTTGATCGCCGCGACTCGCCCGCTCAGCGTCGCCGGTTGAGCTCCTCGACTCGTCGGCCCTCCATCTGCTAATATCTGAGGCTTTCTGCTCAAGAGAATAGGCAACTGTCAACGGTGAACCCACAAAAGAGAGCGGACGCAGAAAAGGAGCCAGGATTGAGATGTTTTCATCTCTATCCGTGGAGTCTGATGTGCGGAGAAAGGAGGAGACGGGGAAGGAAACGAGAGCTGAGAGAGGTGGAATTAAACTCATCAAATAAGGCCACTTTGTAGAAGCCGTTTTACGTAATTATACGCTTGTCTCGCATTGGTTTCATCTACACCTTCTCTTAATACTTTGCCTCGGATGCTCTCCTTATTTTACCCCCCTATCTCTGAATTGGTACAGAGTTAATCTAATAAACTAATTAGGCTCTACTTCAAAACATATTTGTATAGTTATGAGGCAAGTCCCAGAGCAAACTGAAGTACACACAGGAAACTCTAATGATGCTGCTGGTGAGTCAAGTATAAAACTGTATAATGCTGACGGGAAATAAACAAAACGATAAAACTATTTAGTAGGAAGCAGGTATGCTGCACTGGGATGAGGCTAAAACAATTTGGGGGGTTTTGTCATTTTTTTAGACAATGTAAACTGTGATTTAATAATTTAACAGTCTGTTTAAGAGAAGAGGAAAGACTGGCTTTCTCACTGTTCTCAGTGAGTGCTTCTATTCACTCTACTCTCCCACATGGGAGAGAATGGCGCTTCGACACACACAGCTGGTGAGACGGAGATAAAGGACAGACGGAGGGGTTTCAATAGATACAGGGGAGGGTGACGATACGAAAAGGAGGAAGAGCCAGCTCAGTCAGAGACTGGGGTACAGATAAATCTGCAAAGCTGAGTTGAGGGACGTCACAGAGGAGAGGGCCAAAGCGAAAAATCAAAAGTTAATTCAAATGGAGGGAGACCAGAGGAGAAGGATGAAGGAGAGCGGACAAGCCGAGGGAAGGTCATACTCTGGGCCACAGGAACTCACAAGAAAAACGCACATAGAAAACGAAGCCGCACCAAGCCAGGGGCAAAGCTTCCCACCTTGGGTGAATTTTTTCTGACTCTCACCTTTTTTTTTTGTAAAATACTTGACACATTCTCCTCGTCAGCTTTTTAAAAAGAATCCCTCAATTCAAAGAATCAAACATCCGGGTGGGTCAGAGATTTGAGACACCAGTTCGATGCCAGCCGGACTTCACCTCATCCCTAATCTCTCACCATTCACTTGCTCTTAAAAATGTACTGTCTATGGTCAAAGTAAAAGGCAAAAATGTCAAAAGAAGGGTCAGTTGAGTCCCAGCTGCCATGTTCAGTTCATCTGACCAAAGAATCAAAAGGAAGACACTTCCTCGTGGTTTTTTGCCTTGAAGTGTTGGTTTTGATGTCACACTGGTCTTTTACAAATGAATGAGATGTCGGACATCGGACATCGTCAGCATTACATGGACTCTTTGGAAAACTAAAATCTGACACCATCATGAATGAATAAAGGGTAATGAGCATAATTAGTTGACTGAAAGCTCGAAATTGCAATAAATAACAGACGAATAAAGATGAAAATGAGATGTCAAATGAGATGTCAGACAAACAAAGTTCCGTCCTACCTGAGCAGAGGAGGCGGAGCCACTTGGGCGGAGTAGGTGGAGCCTGCTGCTCAGTGGAGAGCGGTCGCCCGACTGGGGCGGCACTTCCTGGTGTGATGTCTGGATCTCTCCGCCAAGGGGAGGGAAGTG
The DNA here is from genome assembly GCF_022379125.1 of Scophthalmus maximus. NCBI lineage: Eukaryota > Metazoa > Chordata > Actinopteri > Pleuronectiformes > Scophthalmidae > Scophthalmus > Scophthalmus maximus. The sequence goes on along the minus strand of NC_061536.1, from coordinate 6,966,133 downwards.
TCCCGGATGTAACCGGCGTCTGTCCTAGTCTGTCCGTCTGCAGGTGCTGTCACCATTCCCTGCGGGGGGAAAAAACATGAACACAAACTTCAAAAAAACACTATAGTCGTCTTCAGTGGGGACAAGTGTCTCCCACGATACATGGGCAGGCAAATTCATAGAGGCAACTCGTTGACTTAGGGTTTGAGTCCGCCCCCCCCGGTAGAAAGCGGTAGACGATGGATGGATGGAGTCTCTCATGCAAGATGGACAGAGTCCCGTTTCTTTATTTTTCCATAACACGCGTTACTTATTCCTTCATTAGATCCTCACTTGAGACTCTGCTTGTGATTTCCTACACTAAATATCACTGTCTCCCTGCGTCGCTCTCTCTGAAGAGAGTATTCAGAACAAACACCCACACTATTTATACATCGACGCCCCATCGGCATGGCAACCACACTTTGTTTACCCGCAAGAGACACTGGTTTGAGGCATGTGTCCTCCTCCTTTCTTTTCCTTCTTTTTTTCCCAAACAAAAACAGTTATTTGAAAGCATTTGGGTCTTTTCTCAGGAACTTTGCTCACTTTCTGGCGAAAATAACGACGTTTCACAGGAACCGAATGCCTCCAGGAAACTGAGATGTTGTGATGAAATGGAAAGCTGGTAACAAAACTAGTAGTTCTGAGGAAACAGAAATAGTGTTTGTTGGTTTTGTCGTCGTTTGGTCCTTAGCCTGATGGAGTAGTTAAGTAGACAAATCGTCAAAAATATGTTTGGTGGGGTCGAGGGAAGAGGGGTTGATGCCTGTGAGAGTGGTCGGGGCATTTTGGGCATTTGGGCATTGTATAAATATGTATTTTCAGGTTATTTTTTCGTATATTCATTGCAATACTTATAGGAACACAACACACGCTGTTGTTTTCCAAACTGAGACATTAGCAAGAAGAAAAGTGAAGCATATATGCTCAATGATGAGGTGATGCCCTGAAGTCCTTTGCATTTTCATGACTGGTAAAATAGCCATCCCATAGCCATCTGACAATGTATCAGCATTTGGCTGCTTACCAACACATATTTTTGCTAGTTTGGAAATTTGGAGGCACCGCACTTTCCTTGAGGCCAAAAGTCTGATGACTGATTTATTATTTTCAGACTCTCCCTTGAGTTAATCTGTGACAGACGTTACTATTGGCAATTTTCTTCCCGTTTGATTTTCTGCAGTGAAGACATCAGGAAACGCTGAGAACTCGATTTCACTCGCCACGGAGTTGTTTCCTTGTGTTACACAAGCCATTGGAAACGCCTCCAGGTTAAACTGGACAAATTAAACACTTGAGGCTGTTCACCTCTGAAAGACTTACTATGCACAGACCTCAAAACACACACTGAACACGTGTCTAGACTTAAAATATGAGATAATGCAAATTTTTTTTGCAGCAGAGACTATTGTACCATGTGCCACCAAGGTGTGAATCTGTCTTTAAGGCCGTGTCGCAGAGAGAAATACAGTATACTTCTCACTTACAGTAACCCTGGAGGCTATTACTATAGTGACAAAGACATGTCGCAAGGTCACGGGGCAGAGCGGAGCATTAGGTCGAACCCTGAAATGCATCTCCTTGGAAACATGAAATCAGCTCAGTTGATCATGTGACCGCCAGGCCCCGGGGACAGAAACTGCCACTAAAGCACACTACTTCTTCTTGTTTTTACTAAGTTGACACAAACTGCTCAGTACACACGCAGACACACACACAAGGATGCCGGCATGTAGAACTTGTAAAACACCTCGTAGGCCTACACACATGTACTACATACTGTACTCACAAACCCAAGACAGAAACGCTTTCTAATATAAGAATAACAAGATGAAAACATTGATAATAACAATCTTTTTGTCAGCAGTTACACACTAATTGTTTGAGTCTTTGGGAAAGTGTGACGCCGTCTGTCACAGGCTGGTTGATCAACACTAGGTCAGTCATCAGCTGCTTCACACTCCCCCGACTTGTGACAGTCATGTGTATTTGAAAATATAATAACCATACAGTACAGTTATAATCTACAATGCTATCTCTATTCAAGGCTGGATATCAGCTGTATAACTTGGAAAAATAAATATTTTTTAACGCAAGATTTATTAATTATTTTTTTTTATATTCCAATGAACAACATATGAATATATATATATAACCCTAACCCTAACCCATAAAGAAAAAGAATAAGTCGACAGAATTACAAATGTGACGGACAGTCAGTGCCTGCTTTCTGCACTTGCTAAATAGACACAAGTTTCATGGTTCTATTGGCTTAAAAACCACCGGAGTTGCCGTCTGGACCAGTGGACTAGATTAACATCTTAATCATCATACTAAACAAACCTGAAGCTGAACAACCTGCACCACAAAACTATTGTCCTTCTGTAACCACAACCTGAAATAAGACATGAAAGGTTTGCGACGGGGATAATGAAAATACAGATCACGACAGTACACCCCGTGTGCCCAAACAAGGTAATACAAGTGTCACATTAAGTGCATAACGGCGCCCGAGGACCTTAAATGAAATCATCATCTCCTTTCCAGAGTAGATTTCAGTTGTATACGCCCCCGCCCTCTATTTACCTGAGCTTTCACCTGGATTCACCTCACCGTCTATTTCATGGAAAAACGTGGTGAAAATATTGTGAAAGGTGCGCACACGCACACACACACGCACACACACACGCACACGCACACACACACACACACACACACACACACACACACACACACACACACACGCTCCTTTAACTTGTACTTCTATCTTAGTGTGGACACTCACTGGCATAATACATAACCTTACCCCTCCCCTTACCCAAACCTTAACCTTAATAATCACAACTTAATACCTAAACCCAACCCTTACCCTAACCTAATCCTGTGTGTGTGTGTCTGTGTGTGTGTGTGTGTGTGCGCGATCACCTATGAAACCGGGCCCTCCCCCTTTCAGTCAGCTTTTCTATTGGTCCCCTGCCTGCTGTCCCTCTGTCACACACAGAGTTGGACAAGCATGTACACACACCCATATACACACACTCAGAGACACAGCAGGCACAGCTGTCGACGCAGAACAGAGAGCCATGGGTGGGGAATGCATGTGAGCGTGCATGTGAGCGTGCATGTGAGCGTGCATGCGTGTGTGTGTGTGTGTGTGTGTGTGTGTGAGTGATGTAGGATTTCACTCTGACCCAACTTGTTTGGCTAGTGCTTCTGTTACCATTGACTTTCACACTGTAACCAGACAGACGGCCACAAGAAACTCAACTCACTAGGTATTCACGGCACGCAATGTGATGCTTTTCATCACTGTCACATCGCAGTTTTACCTATACATCAATGTCACATTTCACATCACATTAGCTTCTTCCATGTACATAATTAAATTCATTAAATTTCTTGCACTCCATGCTCCCTTGTGGGCGGGCTTGTGTGGCTCGGTAAGCATGTCCTTCCACGTGCTGCCTTTGATCTCTATTTGTATCATTGTATGTAGATGGAAACAAAAACAAAATTAATGAAGCCTATAATAAAAGGATTGGACCAAATGCACCGAGGCAACTGGCCTCAGAAGGGAATTGTACGGAAACTGAGTTTTTACTTGGCTATTCTGCAAAAAGATGCACTGCTCCAAAAAAAGTTATTCTGGTATTAAATGCATCATACTGTACGCGTGGGTTTCCAAGGACTGAGGAAAGTGCAGAATTGCAAAAAGGTCCTGGATGGCTTCGCAGGCTCTAGATTCACTGGCTGCATTAAACCAGACTAGCAACTAACTGGCCAAACAAAAGACTAGCTGAACCCAACCCAGTCTGCTGAGTCACCTGCCGCTCTTCGTATGTGCAAGAGGTGTAATTATGACCCAAAAGATCAGGGAGCTATGGCAGTGATGTACGAGCCTAAATCAACCTGTACATATCCTTTGTACTTTGTACAGCACCAAGTGAAAAAAAAATTCATAACATTAGTAAAGATTTGATTATAAACCTGTTTACAGAACCCATAAAGGAGGGTGTTTCATAATAAAGTGTGTAAAGGTGTGACATAAAGTGCTGACTGTCAGTTCAATTACCCATTAATAAAATAGAGTTGAATATCATAAACTGAAATTACTCCTAATATTTATTTGCATTAGTTTTAAGTCTTTTATCCGTTTCGTCTGGTCTGTGTACAATCATAAACAAGGCATTGTTACTTTCTAAATGAATCACTCAGTGGACTGTCCTCGGTTTGTGAACTCTCTCGCGGGTCAGGCTCACTAAACTGAAACTGAGAAAAGCAGCGGGACAGCAGGAGACCCACGTACACAATGAGACTCACAGAGAAACGCCTGCTGGTTACGCAACTCACCCACTCACTCACCCTCAGCACAATCAGCACAGGTCAAAGTTCAGCACTCTTAAAAGCTGCCCCAAATGTGCTCCTGTGTACCTGATGATCATGCTTTTTCCTGCTGATGAATACAGGCACGTCTCCACTGCCATTCATACAGCCTGCAATGCATACACAATGCCGGGCAACCCAGATAGCGTAGATTGCGTTGCAGCTAAGACAGACAATGACACTCTGTACACAATTTAGATGAGGTAGACTGGAGAGGTCAGAGATAAATCCAGATAAAGACAACCTGCACATATATTGGTTGGCATGAACACAGCAATGAGATATCGTCAGGGACCTGCGGTTTAGGTTAAAAGAACCTGCTCCCTCTCCGACTACCTGCTCTCACAGCTCGGGGACTTCAACAGAGCATCTCCTCATTATACCGCTTATGAAATAATAATAAACAGCTGGCAAACGCCATGACGTGTGGAAACTACTAGAATGTCAGCTTGATGTCAAAATATCGTGGTCGTGTTTGTTGTTGGTACAAAAGGCTTTAACTATTAGATACAAAGTATTGCGAACAAGCCATAAGTATTGAGAAAGTTCCATCGCCCTTCCGCACGTGTACCGGGTGTACAGTATTTACCTGTGAACATACTGTACATGTGCGTGAGGAGGTAAAGCGTGCCGGTGAGACTGACAGCCAGCGCGCTAATGCAGAACATCAGAGCACAAGCCGCTACCTGGGGGAATTCCGGAGCATTCCTCGGCCGAGCCGAATTAGCGAGCGGCGCCTGGAGAAACGGGAGTCGTAGGGAGCTCCGCTTTGATCGGTCCACTAAGATGATCCCAACACTGGGATGAGGAGAATATGCTGGGAGGGGGGGCACACGGAATCACATCTTCAAAAGTGAACACATGCGCGCGCACACGCCACGTTCTTGCGCTTGCATTTTTCCGACATTCAAAAGACATGCTGCATATGTTGCCCACGCATGCATAGTAATACTCTAGTGCCGCTTTTGATCCTCTTCCTTCCTCGCTCACACACATACTGTACTGTACATGCAGGACACACACACACACACACACACACTCACAATCTGGAAATCATTGATATAGAAAGCTCTCAATGTCGTACTTACAAAGAGTAAATCGTCTCACCACCTTGCTTTAAGCACACAAATACTTCCGAGCACAACATAAACACCCTCGCATCAAACTCCTCAAAAGAAGACAAATCAAAACAATTCGTCCATTCAACTACATATAATCTAATAATGAATTCCATCAAAAACATACATCAAATTTAATCAAATGCTAAATAAAGTGCAAAGGAATAGCAAAGTATGTTAATGCCACAGGCCTGCTCTCGGGCAGGGATCTGACAGCGAGGCAGACGGCAGGTGTAATGGTGGATTACAGATGTTCCACCACAGTATTAGAGCGAGGGGATACAAGCTGTTGCTGAAAGAGCAGCTTTCATGAGACCTCCTTCAACTCCTCCAAATATATATTTTGATCGGAGAGGGGGATAGGCATATCTCCAAATTGTCTGCCCCACTTAAAGCTAAACCCAAATTAAAGTAGAGTTTAAGAAAATGTATTCTTCTTTGTGTGAAGGCAAATCTAATTCATGGGACAGCACACGCCGGAGAGTTAACAGGAATATCAGATTGAGCTATTTTTAAGTTTGCCAATATATCAGACTCGACCGCACATGTCGTGAGACACAGGACGCTGCCGCATAACACTACTAACTTTGTTTGCGTGTGTTAGATTTACTGAGTCGTGACTTCAGAAAGGGGGTCAAACGCAAAGATATTGTCCGAAAGATTAACTTTGAAGAGGAAAATGCAAAGATTTTGATAGTAGCGACCCACAGGCAGAATAAGAGCCTGGATGCCGATACTGATTTTAGGGAGTAATGAATTCTGATGCATAGATCAGTTGATATTCTTTTGTAAGTCGTGGGTCTAAATTTGATTGCCTCTCTGAACCACCCCATCGGACGACAAATACTATGCAGTATACAGTACCGTCTATATAGTTGTTCATGCTCCTCGCTGAAAAACAACGATGACACAATTTCTAAATCACCTCAAGCCAATTTTTTCGGCATTATCTTCAGAAAAACAAGTTTTTATATCGAGGCATATTACTCAACATACATATATATTATATATCTGTAATGCACCAAATACTTTCATAACCCGCGCTGGACATTAAAGTGAGTCGACTTGTAGGAAGATAACAATTATTATGGGGTTCACAGCACGACCTTAGGAAGTCACCAGCATACGTCACGACGCACCGCGGCTGTGTCAGGTTCCTGCTGGCAACACAGGTGCTCACATGCACACACTTGACACACACCCAATACACAGAGACACTTGGCTAAAGCACTGCAGGTACCCCCCCAACCCCACCGATGTACATTGATAGCCACAATCATAAAGACACACACACACACACACACACACACACACACACACACACACACACACACACACACACACACACACACACACACACACACACACACACACACACACACACACACACACACACACACACACACACACACACACAGTGCAGGTGCTCACACTGCCCCGCCAGCTGTCCCTCGAGATCCTGCTACAAGGTCTGACAACCAAGACAGAGGACAAAGGGAAAGGAGGTACATCGAGACAGAGTTGCGTGTGTGTGTGTGTGTGTGTGTGTGTGTGTGTGTGTGTGTGTGTGTGTGTGTGTGTGTGTGTGTGTGTGTGTGTGTGTGTGTGTGTGTGTGTGTGTGTGTGTGTGTGTGTGTCTGTGCTAGGTCATGGCTCACTTCCAACATGCTGTACTGCCCTTAACCCAAATAAAGTCCAGTTATCTTTGTTTAACCTTGACTGTTAGTGTTGTGTGTGTGTGTGTGTGTGTGTGTGTGTGTGTGTGTGTTTGTGTGTGTGTGTGTGTGTGTGTGTGCGTGTATATACAGTATATATATATATGACCACTAACAAAATGTGAATGCAACATTGCTGCTCATTTAAATCTGCAAGATCATCATAAAAAGATCAAGCAAAAACAAAAAATAAAAACGCAGCTTGCTGCAGCTTCAGAGATCTGAACTCTCATATCTTCCAGAGAATTTCAGGTCAGAGTCGCTGGTTTTTCGTGAATCCAGGTTCTGTCACTGTCGCGTCATGTCAGCCGCATGACTCCGCATACTCCGACAAAAGACTGTAAATCAGTTACATAACCAAGGTCACGGGGTCAGAGGAGCTAACATAGCGTAGCCACACCCTGTCTGGCTGTTTGCATTCCATAGTGAGCCACACTGTCAATACTTGTCAAGCTGGAGACGTACAGCACTGCTATCCCTGTCTCCAGGGTCCAGGCAGTGTGTGGTGGTGTGTAGTGAGACTTCTCCTCCCCCTGCAGCTACGGTACACACAAATGAGCCATGGGAAAATGCCAATACACCTCAGGCAGCTGGCAGATTGTATTTAACGATAACAAACGCGAATGAAGCGGGTTAGTGAAATCGTGACGATCGCATTCTTTTGCCTTTTGCATGTTTTTATTCTCATAAATAGTGTCAAATGTGAAAAATGCTTGGTTCACAGGAATGTAATGCAAGGGATAAAGAAGAAGCGGTTTGTGTGTGTGTGTGTGTGTGTCGGTGAGAGAGAGAGATTCCCCATGAGACTAGTCACACAAAATAATTGAGCATTTTGTTAGTGCGAATTGTGTTCTCCTCCTGCAGTGAGCCTGTTACGGCGAGTAGTATTTCAATCCTGAAATACTTTGACGATTAAACACTGCTCTATTTTTAAAGATTATTGCCACCTTGAGTTTACCATTGTGATCAAAATATGTCACGCAATTATTTTTTTTTCACCATCACAGATACTTTTAAAAACTACGACATACTGTACTTCACACACAGGGGAGGCATGTGGAAGCTCACTGGCCTAATATATATTATATTGTGTTCTTGTCAAGCACAATGGTGAGGTTACTTGTGGCAGCATGTTAGCCTGGCTGTTAGTCACAGGGATTGGCACCATGGGGCTACAAACTGCTACAAGGTCATACTGAGGTTTCATTGTTGCAGAGGCGAACCAATAAAATGTGTGCTCACACAAACACACACACACACACACGCATACTTTGTCACAGAGATATTTTAGATGGACGTTACTACTTACTGAAGATTAAATCCCTAAATATCCAAATCTAAATGCGTCGTAGGGTTAATGCATTCCCTGCACACACGCTGAATGTGCTATATGGGCACTATGTATACTTTATTTGTCCCGACGCAGTTTCACAATGACGCGTTGATAAAATTCAGATAGTCAAACAAGTTTAGTCCAATAAATCATTGCCAACAAAGTCAGTTTAAACGAGGACAGTGATTCCATACAGATCGATCTGCCTTTCTGTAGAAGGAAATACACGCATAAGAGTGTGAGCCCACACACATACACACACATATAGAGGGTAGTCTTGGGTCAGGGAGTTCCAAGTGCAATCTCTTCCGACACAAACTGTACCAAAACCCTCTCGTACTTAACACAGCTATAGTGCAAACACACACAAACACACACTCGCACATACATGCACGCACACACACACACAAACACACACACACACACACACACACAGATAGACACACACATACAGGAGTGCCCCGAGTGTCTATACATGATTAAAAGACTGAAAGTGGGGAAGCTCTGTGAAATGACTGCAGTTTCTTTCAGCTCACCTCAAACACACACACACACACACACACACACACACACACACACACACACACACACACACACACACACACACACACACACACACACACACACACACACACACACACACACACACACACACACACACACACACACACACACACACACACACATCCAAGAAGCTCCAATAACTGCGCATAGCCACATGCACACACTCACACGTTTTCAACCCACAAAGCACTGGTTCAATACCGGAGTGATTCCCCTGAAGAAGGAGCAGGGGAGAGGGGAGCACAGGAGCCAAAAACTTATTGGTGCCGGCCAGACAAGAGAGATGACTTTTGTTCTAATCTCCTTCCCTCCCTTCTATTCATCTCCCCGGTGAAAAAATAAAATAAAATCACCTGCTGCTTTTCACTTGACAGGATTGTGGACATCATTTTTTTCATAACAGCATTGTGAATACCCCAAATAGACATTAAGCCCCCCACCTCGGGCTCGGTAGGGGGTCCACAAACTGTTCAAAGGTTTCTGTGTTGCACAAAAATATGTGACTAGGATCTAAGAAAGCTTTTGTGAATTAGTTGTAATATATCAGCTTTTAATTGCAAGTAGTCAACTGCGAAGAGGATATGGTTTCACTGCATTTTATTTTTCGAGAATGGCTTACACAAAGCTGTTCAGCTGAGAACAAACGACACAATCAATTAAACAGCTAAAAAATATATCCTGGGGACTATAAAGGCCTGAATTAAAGTCAAATTCAGTGGCCATGACGCTCATCTTGCTATTTATACACACTTGCAAAAGGCTGGTTACTGAGAAGTTCTTTGGTAATAGAATAGACAGACATTACTTTTGAAAACCACCCAGTAGCACTTGCATCACTGTGTTCTCTGTAAAAAACCCTTTTTCAACTCCCCGCCGTCAAGGGATCATGGGTGCATTTAGTTTGTCACCTCTGAACTTTTCACAGAAAACAGCTGCAAACTTTCTAAGCGGAAATTTTTTTTTCCCTCCCATAGAATTCAAATGTCACTTTGGTCTAGCCGTACTCTGAACAGCAAACCGTTCCAAGACAGAAAAGAGCTAAAAGTTCTCCGTTTGCACCTCGGATACTGAAATGTGATGTCTGATATTCATATTGAATATTCAGTGCTGGTTTTCCCTAGTTTAATAAATCAATAATTTTTCAAAAAAGTTGACATACTGTATATAATTTGGAGCCATTCCGCATTTTCTCTGTGCTCAAAACAAAACTGAACAACCCTTGATCAGACTTCGGTTATCTCTTGAGATCGTCAGACTCGGACACATTTCAGCTGAATCCAGCTCACACCGAGTCCGGCTGGAAATCTTCCCATGACTCACAAGGGACATGGACACACTTGCACGGATTCACAATGAGGAGGTGCATTTGATGCACAGTTGTGCTACTTACACTGGCCTAAATTTGGCATTTGCATAATTTTCTCAAATGCTTAACATATATCACATGCATCAGAATTCACGGGGGACTGAAGTTTTTGTTTTCCGTCACTAAATAGTTCATCTCGCTAGAAAATCTGGTGTCTTAAACAAATACTCTACTGTTAGAAGCCAATGATAAGAGTCGTCCTTGGTCGTGCAGATGGAAAAGTTACACTGGTGCAAGTTGCAAATCACAGCCAAAAGTAATTCTGAAAGAAAACTAGAAAAGCCTGAGCTGAGCCGCATCTGGTCACACCCCCCTTTTTAAAGTCTTGCTTACAAAAAGAAAATCGTATAAGTGAGTACAGGACACAAGCTTACTACTTTTACGAGGCATTATGAAACTGTGCCTCAGTTTTACAAGATTACAAGTAAACAACAACAATATAAACCCCACAAATCTCTTCTGCAAAGCTGGACCAGAGGGATCTGAGCTGTAATACTTTTGGTGGACCCCTAATCATGTGTCGCACTTGGCAAACACACCTGGGACAGAGAAAAAACCTTTGCAAAAAAGTTCAAACAGAAACTTGCAAATCCAGCAACTTCTTAGCAGCCTTGCGCAAGGTTTCCGAGAATTAGATCACAGGGTGTTTGTGGGGAGAGGGGGACTTGAGTTTCCATGTTGTGATTTGGGGATTGAAAAGACACTTTAGCGACGGGAATCTTTGAACTTGTGGATGTGTCCCGTGTTTTTTTTCCCCCCGATTGATCACTCGGTTTCGACATTACCGCCGGATAAACAGAAAAAAGTTAATGCGGCACCACAAATGATAAGTTACAGGAGAAATGTTTATGAAGTACAGATAGCCCGTGGGTCATGTTGATAAAGTCTAGGCTTGTTGCATGTCAGCAGATAGATGGGAAGTGAAGCATACTCATACTGGCAAACATGAAAACACATGCACGCAAAGACACCCACATTTTAATATGCTTGTTAGGGCCTACATTTTGCAAAGCATCATGGGTATTTTGTCATGTTCCTATTGCGTTTAGCACTACAAAGTCTGCAGCAGCCTCTCCGAATGGTGCAGCTGACATAGAGCTTCCGAATTTTTCTTCTGTATGGCCGCTTTCAGAGTGTTTTTCTGAAACAGCAGTATGTGAGAACGCAAATGTCCGCAAATGCTGTTCCGGACATTTTTCGGAACTTTTTCTGCCAGCCCTCCAGTAAAATGTCCGCAAAAACTGTCCTAGTGAGCCTATGTGAGATTACAGCATGAACATCTCAGAGAACCAGGGCGAGCGAGTGGGCCCTCTACCCAGGCGCCGCCCTTCGCATGACTGCGTGTCCAATTTCCAGTTGGTGTGAACACGTCTGACTCGGACAATCTCCTGCTGCGTTCGCCATGTGAACGGCAAAATCCAGAAAATATCCCTGCCAGACTTCAGTATTCTGGCAGGGCGACTGAAATGAGCTCCCAGAATTCGTCTGGGTCCCACGCTGGACCCAATGAGTTCATGTCTGAAAACAGCTTGTGTCTGCCATCCGCAGTTTCCTCTACATGGACAGATCAGGTTGATGAAGTGTAAGAAGATGTACCGTGAGTATAAATGTGTGCTACAATAGTGATGGCGGTTACGAAAGTCGTATTTTTGGTTGACACAACATGAATTCTGCACGGTGTTACTCACAATGACTGGACCCATGATCCACAACTCCCCCACCCCCCAACACACAGAGACACACACTAACACCAGTCCTCTTGCTTAAGTGTAAATGGCATCCATGAAGTCCATCTTAAAGGGTTACACTACCTCTGTACTTCCACCCCCCCCCCCCCCTTCCCCATCCAGTAGTTTACAGTTAGGTAGCGTGTCCTGTCAGGTTGCAAATGCACTCAGCTATCCACCTAAGGCAGCTGTTCGAGAGGTAGGGTGGGGGCACATGGCTAATGGCACGTCATGTAGCATTAAACCGAGATGACTGGGCGCTCGCCTCAGAAACCCAAAGCACTGGGCTGAAGGAGGAACGGGGAGAAAAAGCATCTTTTTCACTCAAACAGATTTTCTGTTGTCGGGTTTTGAGGCTGATTGGTGGTGAGCGGTTTGATAGGAATGGGGAAGTTCGGCGGTTCTTTTTAGGTAAGTTGTTAGCGACACACATCTGACAGGCAGGCATAGTAGGAACCCGTTCAGAATCTGTCTTGATGCAGGATGCCTTCAAGTGCTGCGGGAAATATTGTAATAACACTTTCAGAATGCATTACCGATCACACGTTGCAGTAAACGTGGCACGCACGCTCAAAAAACTGAACTTCACTGCTGTGACATTAATGGGGCATGTTATCGAAGGAAAATAGTGAAGTGTGCAAAAGCTGCTTCAACGACTGACAGTAAACGTTAGATCCTGCCTTTTTATTAGCAGAGGCCTTAATCACTGTGGCGGTTTTTTAAGCACTTCATAGAAACCAAACCATTAGCAAAGCGGAAACATCTGAAATCTTGGACCTTCATCTGAGAACAAGTTAAAATTTACATTCAAACCTCAATTTGAAGAAGGAAATATGCACATTCTTTTACAAGGGTCTATACCACGGTTTGGATGAATATAACAACTACAAAGCGAATCCTACACATCAACACAACATACCACACTGCAACACATTATTACATAGATTATATGGACACATATTTTTGGCATTACGAGCAGCACCCGTCACGGATTTTCCAGTAATTTTCCCTGAGATATGGGTTTAATTAATACCTACTTATCCTTTGATGCGGATTCTCATACCACCTGATCCTCCGACTATGGCTTACTGAGATCTGACATGTGGGAAGTTAAAAAGTTCCCGTAAGAACCATTAAGGTTATGGAATGTTAAAAAATAGTTATTTTGGTCTGATGAGGATGCCTAGTAATTTCCCATTAGGTCAACTCTCTTCTCCTACCACAGGTATTTTCTCTGGGCAAGCCCCTGCAGTGGGTGTGCACACTAGCATAAGCACAGCTGCAGCAAGTGTGTGTGTGTGTGTGTGTGTGTGTGTGTGTGTGTGTGTGTGTGTGTGTGTGTGTGTGTGTGTGTGTGTGTGTGTGTGTGTGTGTGTGTGTGTGTGTGTGTGCGTGTGTGTGACGTATGTATGCTCATACCCACATCTGCTATGAATGTGTAAATTACGAAAGTAATGTATGAGCTATGTCGATAAATCTGAGATTTGATGCGAGTGGTGAGACTTTTTGCAAAAGTTTCCTTACAGCATGCATGGCCATAAACATTGTACAGCACACATCCAGGGCAGGTGTGACACTGAGCCATTTTGCAGCCTAGTTTCCTCACAGGGGCGGCTGATTGCAGATGATAGTGTCAATGACGCAGGGCTGGCCAGGCAACGGTGAAACCTCACATTAACCTCATTTATCTGTGTCGCAGCTCTTCCCTTGACCCTGCTACTCTCTGATGAACCCACCGGCAAAAACAAAAGCTCAATGTGCGGCAGACAAAAGCATGCACAAGCACAAAAGTACCTGATTAAAGACACAAATACACAAAGAAACGCCCAGGTCACGAACGTGTGAAAGCATACATACACACACAATATATACACATGTACACGCAGAGAGTTAGACCATTTTTCATATTCCTTCAGCACATGTTCAAACTGAACCCCTAGTGAAATGCTTTTTGGACATGGGCAGCTCACCTTAAAAGAGCAGACAAGCATTGTAGCAGGAACAAATGAGACAAATTTCATTTCTATGTACGTACAGTCCTGCTATATTTGTCTTTCACTGCACTTTTGCTCTACAAAGCAGTGCAAGTGATACCACCCTCCTAAAACATGTCTGTGTAATATATGGCTCAAATTACCTTGCCCCTCCTCAGCCAACAACGTATACAATCCAGTTACTTTGGAGGGGTGGTTCTTGGCAGTAGTAGCAGGCCACTAGAAAAACTCTGTGAAACTATAATCTATCATCAAAGATTATAGTCTAGGAAAGAGAAAGAGACACCCGCCAAAAACGCCCTTATATTGTAATCGGTGATTGACTCGTGAGGCTCACGGGCGGGCAGGGAACATCCTGGCCCACAAGGTTTTTTTTATCTCTGCTGCAGTGTTTTAGCACACCTCCCCGACTCTGCTAGCCAAATGTCCCTATTCCAATGTCAACGAGCTTACTACGTAGCGAAAGGAATGGGCAGAAATAATAGCCGATAAGTCATCCAGTCAGCCAGACGTGTATCCAGAAAGCTTCTCAGCTCGATAGACCGCAGCCAAGCATCTAGCCCAACGTCCAGCCAGATGAAGCTGATCCGCGGCCAGGCATCCACTCAGTCATCCAGTAAAAAAAGGATAAATTGGCCAAGCCACAGCTAGCAACCGGCAGACGGAGGGACAGACTGACGAAGCCTGCGATCCAGCAACTTGCTCTATTCAAACCACACCACAGCTAATATCAGAGAGGAAATAGTTTCAGCCTTACACACGCCGTTTTAAATATTGCCCGTGGTTTTAGTTGCACAGGCCCGTCTCGGCCTCTCATTCAATGTGGGCCCCCCTGACCATATGGTGACCCACGCCCTCTGTTTTCATTCACTGATGTATTGTCAAAATTGACGCTGATGGGAGTTTAGCAACTGGCCAAGAGCATACTGGAATGCCTGCACTTCACTGCACATGCCAAATCATGGATCATCGATGAAATCAGATGTTTTGGGATGCTCACTGCACTGACTCATCCCAAGCTGGCATGTGCTGAGACTTGACATCAGCATCCTCCGGAGTAAACAGTAGTAAT
This sequence comes from Scophthalmus maximus, assembly GCF_022379125.1. Lineage (NCBI taxonomy): Eukaryota > Metazoa > Chordata > Actinopteri > Pleuronectiformes > Scophthalmidae > Scophthalmus > Scophthalmus maximus. The sequence goes on along the minus strand of NC_061536.1, from coordinate 6,950,840 downwards.
GGAAAGAAGGGTTGGTGCCAAGAACAACATTGGTGAAGGGTGGGTTTTGGTATTCCAGGGATTGTTTCTATCACTGGCCATTTTCCTGTTATTGAATTCCTCTCTCTCAATGCATATCCTCCTGGCTTCAACTTAAGTAATTGTTGATACTCACACACCCAACTTGCAGCTGATGGTCTAGGGGCTTTGCAACCTAAGATATAACTTTTGTTTGTCCTCAATTGTCCCTGCCCCAATTGATCAGTTGCTCCTAAACTTTTATCAAAATCGATACAAAGATATTATGCAAGTAATTTCCACCATTCTGCTACAGTCTGCGCTGTGTGTAAGACCCCAGCTCCCAGCATTCTTCTTTCATCTCTCTTCCCCATCACAATCTATCTGACTGCGTCCTAGGTTGTCGGCTTATCCATGTCTCAGGCCTGGGGCTCTGTGGGGAGGAGAAGAGCCTGTAGGATCTGTCTGACTGCCAGTCTTTGTCAACTTCCCTATACTGTAATCCTCCACTGCCTCTGATAAGGATAAGGCAGAGAAGACGAGGCTTGCAGAAGGGAAGAGGAGATCAAGTCATGTAGACTTGGAAGACTGACGGGAACAACAGAGGTAGAAAAGTACATGACACAATATCATGTTTTTCAAGTGGGGAGATGAGTAGAAATATTATTTAGACAATGGACTTGGAGGACAACAAATTCAGCAACAACACAACATTCCAATCCCCCAAAAAAGGCCAGTGGCTTTGGCGAGCCACAGTTGAAAGAGCTTAGAGCTACTGCTCTGTCATGCACTAAATAATTAGAGATGTTCCGATACCATTTTTCCTTTCCAAATACCGATACATGGACTTTGCGTATCGGCAGATACCTAGTACCAATCCGATACCAACTTATATAGCCTATCCTAGCTGTATTCTACTAACCTTCTATCGAGGAATGAAAAACAATTCTGGGAAAAGAAAATTGCAATTTTATCTGGGTGAAACTACTTTAAAGATGTGTTATCGGATCGGTGCACAGATTTGCGTACTAGCCAATGACGACCCAGCATTTTCAGCAGTATCAGAGGCATTTCCGATGCTGGTATCGGAATCTGAACATTTCTATGTGTAACGCCAATAAGCATAGAGGAACCCATATAGAGCGAACAGTTATCTGTTTGGTTCTCCCACATTTAACTTTGCCCTCAAAGGCCAAGAAAACCCTTAAAATACCCATTTCCTCTCAGCCAGGCTTAGGGTGGAATGCAATAAAATATGAATCAAGGCGGAGAGATCACAGGAGGAACCCTGAATTAACTATTGCATGATGATTTACATGAAATATCACATTTGATGTAGAGCTGCAGGCACGGTAAAATCTTGCAAGTGAGAGTTTATTAAAAAGCTCTGAGGAGCTTAGCCGATCCGACGACTTGATTCGAGTTGATGCAGAAACTCAAATCTGTAGACGGAACACTTGTTTTTCGTTTTTTCAACATGAAGATGCTTTACGCTCTTCAATCCAATTCGGCCTTTCACAGCAACCTGCTAGGCATATAGACAACTGTATATCATGTCATCTACACTGATGTCCTCCAGGTTACAGACCCAAACCCAACACACAGCAGAAGTGAAGTCCCAAAGCCAGCTTCCCTTTCTCACATGGTTATTGAGCCATGTAGCGGCTTATCGACCCAACAGCGTGCCACAAGTTTGCAGGATGGCTTAAAACGCCCACTCCCCCGCCCCGCCACTCTCTGTCTGTCATTCATACATTAGAGTAGATTGCCACTTCAAATGCACACAGGGTCACCAGGCCAGCAAGATTGTGAATGCACTATAATGCTCTCTCTCTCTCTCACACACACACACACACACACACACACACACACACACACACACACACACACACACACACACACACACACACACACACACACACACACACACACACACACACACACACACACACACACACACACACACACACACACACACACACACGAAATCCACAAGTATGATCGACAGACAAACAGCCATCCTGTCTGAATGTAATGATGAATGCTTGAGGAAAAACTAATGGAACTTCCAAGTCTGCTGTCTTTATAGAGATGCCATAGCAGACAAAAAAATGCACGGCACACAAAAACACTGACGGTGGAATGTTCTTTCAAACAAAATACAAAAAAACTTTCATTGATTCACTTGAAAAACAGTATGCTGTGTGTGTGTGTGTACGTGGGTGTGCCCTTTCTCTTGTGTGAATGCATGTGTATATTGTGCCCTCATGAATAGAGGAGGATGAAAGGAAAAAAGCTGAAAAGGTCTGAGCGCACTGCACGGTTCAACGAGACAGCTCAATCTCTTGATCTTCCCCCATGCTATACTTTTCCAAAAAAAAAAAAAAAAAAAATGTTCTCTCACACACACATGCACTTTTGTTTCGTCCCACTTGGAAGCCCATACTATCGCCGCTCTCTCTGTGTACTGTATCTCACGCCTCTTGTATAGAAGGAGAACACAGAGGATTAACCTGTCACAGCAGTCTGGTGTGAATGCAGAACATAGAGGTTGGCATCCTTCTCATTTTTCCCACATCAAACATGAGGTTTGTGTGCGACAGTAACATAAAACATGGAAACAATTATCAGGAGAGGCGGGACGACGGAAACCGGAGAGGGAAATCGAATGAACATGCTGAACACTGTGTCTTCCTAAAACAAACATCGCTTGTGTGCATTTTGTCTCCTTTCAGTGTACAGTTATCTCTAAAGACTAGAGCTAAATCAACTTGTTTTCATTATTCAAACAACTGTCTCCTCTTTGCAACATGCTCGATGTGTGTAGATGAGAGTTTGCAGTGAGGTCTGTAGAGGCAAACAAAAGGGTACATCTGGAAAACTTTGCATATAGGAGATTCTGAGATTCTGTTGCATTATTATTAAACTTTTGCTAGACAGAATGGGAAACCAGTGGCATACTGTTCTGCCCCGGAACCACCGAAAACGTTTGCAGACGTTAGTGCAGTGCAGGGTTTCTCCGTTTTCATGAGTGTTCACAAGGAGACGCCGTGATGTGCCAGCAGACAACGCGAGCAAAAGCCTACAAGAACATTTACTCACCAATGCAGACGCCAAACATCTCGGGGGATGTGAGTAAAAGCTATTTCAGATTTTGAGAAGGGGGGGGGGGTAAGGAGCTTCTGTGCGTTTACACTCCACTACACCTCATGCCTGCAGTGTGTAACCTGTCAAAGTTATTCTCCATGCAAACGTTGACAGTAAGTGCCGCGGCTCCAACTAATTTCTCTATAAATATACAAAGACGCCCACATACATGTGTTTCAGGTGACTGATTCAATCTGTTTTCTCCTCCCACCCATCATTCACTCTGCCGCTGCCTGTACTCGCAGGTTGAAGCCATTTCTGTCTCGCATTCATTCAACCCTGAAATGTCCACCAAACTGTAACCTGGAAATCTCCCTCTGTCTCCCTCGACCACACACACACAGACACACTTACACACAATTTTCCTCTTTTCTCTTATATGGGCACCAAAGACAACACTGTGGCATGATCTCGCAGATGTGTGTGTGTGTGTGTGTGTGTGTGTGTGTGTGTGTGTGTGTGTGTGTGTGTGTGTGTGTGTGTGTTCACATGGGTTTGGGTGTGTGGGTCGGTGCACACATATGGCTCTGACAAATTAGCCAGGCTCAGTTAAATGGCTTGTGATTAGGACACATCGGCGTCTAATTGCCTCTCATTACCATTTGAAAGTGAGTGGCGGCTGAAATCATAGGCCATGGTGGCAGTGGTAAAGTGCAAACGCAGTGTGTGTGTGTGTGTGTGTGTGTGTGTGTGTGTGTGTGTGTGTGTGTGTGTGTGTGTGTGTGTGTGTGTGTGTGTGTGTGTGTGTGTGTGTGTGTGTGTGTGTGTGTGTGTGTGTGTGTGTGTGTGTGTGTGTGTGTGTGTGTGTGTGTGTGTGTGTGTGTGTGTGTGTGTGTGTGTGTGTGTGTGTGTGTGTGTGTGTGTGTGTGTGTGTGTGTGTGTGTGTGTGTGTGTGTGTGTGTGCGCGCGACCATGCCACAGTGGCATGGTGGCACAATGGAGCACTATAGTTTTGTCTTTCCGTGTCGCAAAAGCCTTCATGTTCGCCATATAAATAACTTTGATAGAATATAAAACTATTAAACCTGCTGCTCTTAGGTACCCAATCAAAGTCTTTGTTGCTCTAATCTGAAACTCCTTGATCTCCAACTGTTGCCTGATTACAACTCCTCACTTTACTTTTCCCGATACAGTTTCCTTTATTTCCCTCCCACTCATTGGCAAACCCAAAGTAACTATGCAAATTAGCAATTTGTGGTGTCAATTTAGTAAATTTCCCCTGCATGACATTATTAAATTCCTATCTTTTCTCTCATCTTATTTTATCAATTTAAGACATGTATATTTAAGCAATAGCTCACGACAGGCCGTGGTATACGGTCATTATATCACAGCTAAGGGGCGTTGTTCGGCCCTCCGCTTCGAGTCGGGTCGGCGACCCCCTTAACTGCGATATAATGAGCGTATATCTCGGCCTGAAGTGAGCTATTGCTTTTATATTACGGTTACAAGTATGGCGAAATGATAGAAATAGACATGCTACAATTAGATATTTTTATTTCGTCAAAAAAGCATTTTTTTTTAACGAATACAAAAAAGTAGTCCCTCCTGGCCGCCTGCACAGTGCACGGCGGTTGATAGGCTACGAGATTCGCCGGCAATTTAAGTTTGCAGGCTACTGTGGGTCGTAGCCCACGTCAAAACTACAACCGTTCAACCTCACCGTGTGCTCTGAGCTCTCGTAAGTTTCTTCAACTTCACTCCGTCGCTACTCACGACGTAACTACCTCGGTCGCAGAGTTAAACGAACCTGGGCAAACTGATTCGACGTCATAGCCATTGTATACGCTGTAAAAGTATAATTTAACTCTAATATCAGATAAATCAATACTATTCGAATGCCATAAATACTAGTCGAATTTGTATTTTTTGTAAAGGTGGCTTGGGCTCGGCTTTCTCATTTCAACCTACATTAAATGAATGTTGTCTAGGTAAAGGTAAAAGATTGGGGTGCAAAAAAAATTTATGCTGTGCGTGGACCCGTTTGATGTTCTTAATAGTAAGTTAATGATTAATGCATTCATATATTGGGTGCATGTGTTTCATAATTAGGGCCTGAGCACCGACTGGCTGGATGCTGGCGAAGGCCCTATTGTTTTCCTTGCATTTATTATTAATATTATTATTATTGCTACTATTATTATTCTCCTTGCGCGCTGCCCTCATTTTTCACTGCCTAAACGCAAATGCAAAGTCCCCAAAATGTGCACACTTGGCCAGAAATGGGATGTAATTTGCGTTGAAGTCGACTTGTGCATGGGGGTCGAATATATCGGGTGCACGTGTTTCATAATTTATATTAATACTGCATATGCCGTCAGAGCTGTGACTAATAGCCTCTCGGTGACATGTTTGAAGGGTGTCCCTGCGGGACGACTGGTACATTCGCTGCCTTAGGGGAAAAGAAAGCAAGTCAACAGGCTGCAGGACACGAGAGACGCGATCAACAAGTAAAGCTGCTCAAAAGTGCAAATAGCTGCACAGGCGCCGTCACACGAGCGGAAGCTGCGCGGTTGCGCGCGTCTGACGAGACGAGTGCAGCTTCTTTCTTTCTTTCTTTCTGTCTTTCTTATTTTTTTCCATCCTCAGCAGTTGCGTTCGTCCATCCACTCGGTCTCGTTCGGACGCCGTATTAAATTCATAATGGGAGTGGAGCATCCCAGAGCCTACCCCGAGAGCAACTCCGAGGTGTAAACAGAGTAAAAATAGTCCGCTATCGCAGGCTTTCCCTACAGTCCCGTTATATAATGGTCCAAGCTCGGATGAATGACATCACGGGCAGTCCGAGGAGCGATCACAACCCCTTCGTGTCCTCTGCGACCAGCTGGCGATGTGAAAAAAAACCCAAAACAAAACAAAACTAAAAAATGTTACAACAAATGAAACCAACCGAAACAAAGTGTCGAAACACGCTGAACTGGTGGGAGTGCGGGTTTTTGTGTTTTTTCCCTCTTCACGCGAACGCCGCACGGCTCGTGTGTAAGTAGTTCGCCTCGACACTTCCGCGATTTACAAATGCGCCGCTCGTCTTCGACGGTCCCCGTCGGCGCGGGGAGAGTTCGGAGAGAAGACGCGTCCGGCCCGAGGCGACGCTCTCCGGCGGGTGTGTGTGTGTGTGTGTGTGTGTGTGTGTGTGTTTTACCGCTGAGATAAACGAAGTCTGCGAAGAGCCAATGTTTGAGCCGAGGTCGAAGTGGCGCAGTTCACCGTGGAAGTGCGGCGCTCGGCTCGGGCTCGCCCCGGCGGACGCGCTCCTCGCTCGGCCAGAAAAAAAAAACCCCAACCTCCCCCTGCTCCGCGAACTACTACTTTACATTAACGTCCCGCCGTGACAGCGGCACGCACACACGCCCCCCCCCCCCCCCCCCCCCCCCGCCACTTATAACAACGAGGGTCAGGAGGTGAAAGTTAAACATGTTCACGAGGCTTTTGAAGTAAAAAGAAAAAAGCGGAGCGCAGAGTCAGCGCCACCCTGCCCCGGTTCTCCCAGCCATTTTCCTCTTAACAACAGAAGAGAGACGGGGGGGAAGTGGCTGCGGTCAAATAAAATAAGAGCGACGCAATGACAAGGCTGGAGGAGAGCAGCTCTGTGGGACTTACTGTCGGGTGTGACGGGCTCCTTGTTGCCAGGGCTCCCCTGCTCTGCTCCGGCGCGGACGGTGGAAAGCGTCTCGCTCCTAATGATGTCTGCAGCTAGTAGCTCCCTCCCTCCCTCTCTCTCTCTCTCTCTCTCTCTCTGCCCCCACCTCACAGAGAGAGAGAGAGAGAGAGAGAGAGAAATGGAGCAGTTTGTAAGCTACTCATGCAAAAATGTGTGAGAGGCCTCGGAGCAGAGCAAACAGCGGCGGAATTACGAGATGAGTTCACTGACAGCAGCTACCAGGGAGTGAGAATACACATTATGGGTCCCATTATGAGTTTAGTTCAGAAGATGTATCCACAGCACAGTGTGTGTGTGTGTGTGTGTGTGTGTGTGTGTGTGTGTGTGTGTGCAAGAGAGAGAAAGTAAAAAAGATAATTGTGTAATGTTTCATTGTATGGAAAACTTCTATTCTAAATTATATAGATAGATACGTAGGTAGGGAGGTAGATAGATAGATAAATAGATAGATAGATAGATAGATAGGCAGACAGACATACAGGTAGGTAGGTAGGTGGATAAATCGAGAGATAGATCGAGAGATAGATAGATAGATAGATAGATAGATAGATCGGTATTGTTTTTCTGTGTGCAATCAGTTTAAACGTCATCATGACAAATGTAAGGCAAAAGTTTCTATACTTCCGTGCCAGATTTGAATATTTATATATCAGGACTACATGAGATTATTCATTTAAGTATGCACGATATAACAAATTTGCAGACATAGCCTGGATGTTATTCATCAAACCTGTGCTGATGTCAGACCAGAAGGTCCTGGCAATGACTGACAGGTAGTCAGCTGACCGTGACAAGGTGGGAAAACACACACACACACACACACACACACACACACACACACACACACACACACACACACACACACACACACACACACACACACACACACACACACACACACACACACACACACACACACGATGTTGATGAAAGAAATTTACTGCATGAACTCATTATTTCAGTAATTGATAATTCACTTTTAGATACAAAATTAAATTGGCTCTTTTAGACTCAGTCACATATTTAACCTTTTCAAAAAGACTGTGAGGTTCAGCAGTTTCCCTGATATGACCTGTTCTTACAATAACGACCATACATACTGTATATATTAGAAAACACATTCAAATCTAAAAGTAAAGACAGTACTGATGATTAAGTGTTAAAATCAACTGATAAAGTTGATATTAGAGGGTGTGTAAATATCCCCCGTTCAACCCTCCCCACTGTTTTGAGTGTGTCTTTTTATAATGTTGACCTCCGTGACCTCTCCCAGATTTTCCAATATGGCAGCGGGTGTCTTTGCCTCTCCGTCACGGGAGAGTGCAACCTGACACTGCCCATGAGCCTTTGGGCTGCGCGAGGCTGCAGAGTGACAGACGATCGGGGATGTATCCCACTCGCTGCCAGTCACTCAATAAAGTGGCCTATTGTCCGCCACTCTATTGTGCCCTTGTCACACGTACGCCGAACAAAGGGACAGAGAGGTAGGCTGCCCTGTGTGCCGCAAGGCTAGCATTACATTCGTGGCCTGAATGCATAGAAATGGAGAGACACAAACAGTCTGGTGGTGAATGGACTTTTTGATATTTGAATGAAGAGTTTCGGTTCACGGACATTCATCATGCAGACTGTGTATACATGCTGTGCGATACTTGAAGTCCCTGTCCCCTTCATGTGTGTGTCATGTCAGAGCTCAGGAGGAAACAGTAAGTTGAAAACATGTTTCTGAATATATCACAGTGTTCACGATGAGTGATTTAATTATAGGTTTGCTTGGCGTCTTGCCAGCTCACATAACTGCATGCATATACACATTTGCATCCACGCAAGCATGTACTTTCACCGTTCTACTCTCTTGTTCCACTCTGCATGTATGTACAGGTATACGCCTACTTTCTCTAACAATGGATTGATGAAAGGCTTTACAGTACATGTGCTCCAGGTCAGACTTTTTTCTTTTGCACTAAAATCACAGCAAGGCCAAAGACGTCAGTTCAGTAGTATCCTGTCCTCATTTGAATGAATTGCACCATTCAGAGTACAATGGGAATACGAGCCATGGTTGTATGTGCGTATGTGCAGGGCCATGGCGTGCCTGAGCAATAATAGGGAACTGCTCCCGAAGGAGGAGCAGATTCTTGGATAGGTTGGGTTACTCCCTGGAGTGGAGATGTACCTGTGTTCTTTGTAGGAGGTGTGACCCAGTGTACCTCCAGGGACAACCACAGTGTACCAGGTGTGGCCTGTGTGGGACGGGCCCTGAGGTATTGAGACTGGCTGTTGAAAGCTGCCTACCTCTTGTGAGGTCAAATTACTCATATTTTAAATGTCAATTTTTCAGCATGGTAGCCAAGTTGAAAATCAGAGGCAGAATATGACAAGCCTCATCACCAGCCAAGTAGAAAAAAAAAAGACAAGCTATTTCCCAAGTATTTTATTTCCTCACTTATTCTGACCAGCAAAACCAAGGAAGAACTCAACACTCAACCAAAGACGTTCAACTAGATAAGTCATCCACTTCACTGACAAGTATACACAAACAAGGGATTGGACACTTCACCTGGGATATGAATAAATAACACACTGAGCTTAAAACATGCACTGAGGCAGATAAATAATTGATCGTCACCAGCCGTTGGAAGCAGCTCTTAGGGGATTTTCAGAGATTTTAATGGTGATGTACATCGCCTCTTTATTGGACAGTAACAGACTCACACAGAGTCTAAAGTGCACGCCACTTAACACGGCACACGCAAGCCATCGAGCACCCCAGCTCCTCAGGCATTGAGATGGCTGCATCTTCCACACATATGTGTGAATTGCACGATTCACCCGCTCAGCCGGTGTGAAATATATATGCAGGAGGAAGAGTAGGCTAACGCGCTGACGTTTTGGCTCTTCACATTCTCTGCAATATCCAATAAGGACTTTGTTTGTAGCCTGCAGGAGGGGGGGGGGGGGGGGGGGGGGGGGGCTCGTCCTGTTTGCTTTGAAAGCAGCTGTCACTTCAGATTTCAAGGCGTCTGTCTGCTGCAGTTACAGTGTGTTTCACAGCCGCTCACTGCTCCCCCTCTTGCTCAGATATGGAAGTGTTTACCGAGTTTCCGGGCCGGTGGCTAGACAGTGTCCTATCAAACGTGTGAAAGAATATACTGTACTCATATACTTTATACAATTCATATAATCTGTCACTAAAATTGTATTGCTAAATCGACACCTTTGACACGCTATTACAGTGTGGTAGCCCCAAAATGTATTTGTCAGATGAACTGCCACAGCCCTGTCAGATGAATTCAAGAAACCCCATTCATTGACACCACTATGTATTAAAAACATTATTTTCATCATTTTTATCAAGGAAAGTGTTTATTTATCCATTCATTCGATCTATTTATTTCAAATGATTACTTTTAACTAATTATTTGAACTGATTTCCCATAAATTTACAATATATATGTCCACAATTAGTCCATATTGTTAATTAGTTTTATTAAATTTTTTGCTTGTTTGCTACAATTTTATTTGTTCCAATTTCAACAAATTGTGTCCAGGCTTTAGCTTACTAAATGGTTTTTTTCTTTCATTTTTTTTTCTTCTCTCCTTGAAAATTAGTCGAGGCAACTCCAATCAGTAAGTAACAATCACAAGCTCACTGATATACCATCATTTTCACACCACCTCTCCAACAACCAAATTACACAGGCTTAAAGTTGCCCTTGCAAGTGTAATCCTGCAATGAATGCCTGCTATTGGCTAACCTGTTCTCACACACCTTCCCCGTTCCGCGACAAGGGAGAACGAAGCGGGGAGGATTAGGATGCAAAGAGAGTTCCCTAATCTGTGTATTAACAGCAGCCAATTGAATCAGGCTGTCCACGGGCAGGCCGATTTTGGGAACTAATCTGGAGTGCCTTAGTGTGATCAGAACAAAAAACCCTGCACCTAATTGGAATGGAGAAACACAGAGACTTAGTTTGCTCATATCCTTAAATGTGACTCATTCTCAGAGCCCAAACACACACATACAAGCTTTCGCACACGCACGCCTCACAGAGAAATCCGACATCTGAATGTCGTCGTGAGGATTGCAGGAGGTCAGAAGTGACATTACGTCTCGCATTGCTTTGATAAAACACAAAGAAGATCGGAAAGAGAGGCACAGAGCAGAGAAGCGCGTGGTGTGTTTTACAGCCGTGTGAATAAATAATTGGCTCTTAGTTCTGGACCAAGAACTTATTATTAGTCTGCTGCCTTTGTAGAGGGGACTGCGATATCGCAGAAAACACATAATGTTTTCCTCACTTATTATACAGACTCTGGAGTGTTGTTGCACCCTTTGTACTTCCTGTTTGAACCTCAAATCCTACTGGTGCTGATCTATTTAATTCCACTTTCACCTTTATTGTAATTCTCTATGCCTTAAAGTGTCGGCTGGTTCTCGAATGGGATGTCGGTGTTCAGTTATCAATGCCCCCCGAATAAAAAAATATAACAGCCACTCATGTATCATAGATGAGCATAGTTCCTATAAGCCATCATTTTCTTTGTTTGATAAGGGCTACAAAAAATGTCTGTTATGTCTGAGTCCTTCTCCTCCAACTTTGATTATTGACTTGGCGAGGGAGGCTAGCCAACTCTCTCACACACACACACACACACACACACACACACACACACACACACACACACACACACACACACACACACACACACACACACACACACACACACACACACACACACACACACACACACACACACACACACACACACACAGAGAGTACAAACAGTGGGGATATCAGCACAGGTCTCTGCAGCACCCAGCCAGCCACTCTGGGGTCAGCGAGGAGTCAGCTGGATAATAGATGATCTTGAAAGTGGCATCTCACAAATCTGTAGAACTCGCCTTGCCCCGCGCCTGTCTGATTCCCCCCCCCCCCCCCCCGTTTGTGTGCGACAGTGCGACAGTGCGACCGTGTTTGAACAAAGAGAGACACTGACAGTGTGAGGAGCTGCAGTTTTTTTTCGCAGCACAAGTGAGAGGGAGGATGACAGAGGCAGAGGCAAAGGAGCGGAGAAGGGGAAAGTGGAGCAGAGTCTCCCTTTGATCTGCTGCGAAGTTGGCATGCGAGTGGTATTAAAAAACAATTTCAGCAACTGGGATAATCAATGACATGTTATTGTTTGACATTTTGGGGAATGCACTTATTTGCCTTTCTTTCCGTGCGCCAGATTAGATCATGTTAGTCTCATATCTCACTGTTAGTCACTTCGCTTTGCTTGGCACATACACTGGAAACAGATCTTGTGGCCGCACTACGTTGTGGAAAGGAGCAGAGATTTCCTGGAGACAAACAAATGAGGGCAAATAATAAAATGTCAAAATATTGCCATATTTCTCTTATGACGGATCAACTCAATTTTAACCTAATTTGAAAATATCAGTCTGTATCTGATGGATATTTTTCACAATTTTCATGTTGTATTAACACAATGAACAGTCCTGTACTGATCAACCCATAAAGAAATCAACGGTTCCTCGCAGGCCTGTATTATTGTGAATGCCGTTAGAGGACGAGTGAAGCGAGAAGACAGCGCACCACTGCAGATGCCCCGTCTTGCCACGCGCATTGATTACAATGCGCCACGGTCGTCGATCAATACTGCGTCTGTGGCTTCACCCCGCTGACCGCCATCATTAGCGCCTTCCATCGCGTTCCACCTCTGTGCCCGCGATGCCATCAGCCACGTGTCTCTATAGCTTGCCCTTTCTTCTAAAGGAGGAGTCACTGCTTTCTTTTCGCAGGGCTTCAGAGTCACTGGCAGGAGGATTCTGAAACTTTCTGACATATCCAGAAAGTTAGTTTGTCGTTTGCAGTGTGGATGCAAAGCTACACTGGATGCTGGCTTCAGATAGACACTTGCTGCGACAACCTGAGACCTATGTCTTTCTGCAAATTTCACATTATGTCTTCTTTCATTTCCTCCAACGATCTACAGTTGTGTTCAAAGCGCAGTCACTTCACTGTAGTCAGTACAGGTTAAAGTGCGTCTGCTGCTTCTCCCCACATGAGCACAATCGGTTCAATGCACTCCAGTGTTGAACAACCTCGCAGTAACGGTCTATTTCAATTATTATTCTCGAGCCACTGCATTTTGTATCTGTAATCTCACTCATCCTTTGATTCTGCCACCAAAGTTATTTGACCGCTGCTGCTCTTCAAATGCAATTGGACGTGACCAATCCGCCCGGCCGGATCGTCTGGATGCCAGATTTCAAAGGCCCTTTCAAAAACCGGAATCAATAAAGTATCAACCACGCAGCTTCCCCAGACGCCCGGCGGCCACAAGAGGCCTGAAAACAATGTGCTTGTACAAACGCAGCAACGCCATCGATTAATCTTCATCACCGCGTCTCTTTTTTCTCTCTGTGTGCATGTCTGGGGCGTTCATCCTAAGTGGAGAAAAGCTCTCTAATTGAGAGAGTCCAAGGACGAGGCTGCTGAGTGGGTTTCTAACTGCTTGTTTATGCCGGGGGACAGCGAACCTTCGTGCTTGCATGTGATATTGTCGTGCTTATGTGCTATCTCTTGCATGGGGGAATGTGTTACAGTAAATGAGGGAATACTAACCTTTGGCGTGGTTACCATAACCCGAGGCTGTAAATCCACAGGGTGATTTGAGTCACTCTCATAGTAGGTAATTATTAACACACTCTACACACGGTTGTCTCAGCTTCTGCCAGTACATTAAGATCTTTGAGGTTTCGGAGATTCAACAGTGCACTCTGACAACGCAATAGTGGCTAATGATACAACACTAAATGTGGATAAAAATGAAGCAGAGGTTTATATTTAAAAAAAAAAAAGGAGAAACACTATTGCACAGATGTGCGTACATTCACCACTTTGGCAAATGATATCCTGCATAACTTTCTTTTTTCTTCTTCTTCTTCACCCCTGATGCATGTGACTGCCGACGACATGCATCAACACCTTGTTGGTCGGGTGTTGGCTCCATCTCAGCGTCACATTGCTGGTCAGTCTCTCATTTCTGCCAAAATCAAATTAGACGCGTGGTATTGTCTTGGCAGGCTTCCCTACAACCTCCTGATGTTCCCATCAGCTGATGGTCATCCTCAAATGTATGCTGTCAACACTTGAGAGCACGTCATCATTTTAAACTTTGAATGAATGGGGTTAATGTGGTTAACAACGGATTAACTCTTCAGATAAAGGAGACTCGGTTAATCGATGCATCACACACACACACACACACACGTGCAGATTGATACTAATGCAGAGTAATGACAACGTGTTAGGCGGAACTGTTTCTGAATATTCAGAAGGGATTCAAAAGTTGGCTTATTTTTATTGAACGTTCTGCAGTGTTGTCATGTTACTCTCCTCTTCCTTTTCAGACAACCCTGTAGTCTCTATTTATAGATCACTTCCTCTTTGAATTCTCAGTTCTTGGGAATTTCAATTATGCAGACGCTTTTAAGTATATTAGCTGGAATAGCATAACATAACTCAAGCCTGACCATGGATCATTTGCTGGCGTCAGTGTCCACAGCAGGCCTTATTTAATATAAAGCTGTAGACGGCACAAAATACAGGGAATACTTTGTCCTACTAATGCCCCCGCAGCCCGACACAAGCTTACCCTCACTCCATTTCCAGATAGTGTGTCACACTGCAGCCGATGATTTCATTTTCTGTGTGTGTGTGTGTGTGTGTGTGCGTGCGTGCGTGTTAGTGTGTGTGTGTGTGTGTGTGTGTGTGTGGGGGGGGGCTCCCAATTCCCAGAAATATCTTCAACGATGAACTCTAAACTTGGCCAAATGATTAAATGGACACAACTGGAACAAAGACACATTTCAACACACATTCAAAGATGCCAGTGGACACGAAACACCCTCCCTATGCAGCAGCTGATAATGAAAAGATGTACCAATTTATAGATTGTGAAGTGTGGTTCAAAAAATGAATGATGTTTGATACAAAACCAAAAAAGCCAAAGAACAGGGCAGGACACCAACTAGTCATACTGCTTTGTGCAAAGGGCAAACGGCCAGCAAAAAATATAATGGCAATTTATAACAGTTGCCACCAGCTTGCACCAACAAATAGCTACTTTATATGGAAATGTTCAGACATGTCCTGCCCTCTAATAGCAGAACTGAAACTGCTCCTCACAAACTCTCCAATACCTGCTTGCAAACATCTAATTGTCATTATCACTTTCACAACTTCATTGGTTTGTCGGCAGCTCTTTGGTGTTATGTCACCAATTATCCATTTTGTCCACAAGATTCAATGGACTGTTCCTGTCACTTCAGTGCAATTATAGAGAATATTCTGATAAATCGCTTGATATAAAAAAGACAAACTGTTCAATTAATGTATCTAATTGTTTCGATAAATATCACTACCACTTAATGAAAGCAACCGATATTGTACATTGATCTGCATATAACTGCAGTACTTTCTGCAGTTATATGCGTTATATCTATATATGTGATATCTGTATGTGTGTGTGTGTGTGTGTGTGTCTGTGTGTGTGTGTGTGTGTGTGTGTGTGTGTGTGTGCCTGCGTTTGTGAGTGTGCTTGCTTGCCATGCTAATAATAGCAGACCTCCAGAAGCTGACCCAGCATTAACACATGTTGTCAGTCAGCAGGCCAGATTATGACCCATCAGATTGTTATTCTGCCATCTGGGATGGGATTTTTTTTCCCCCATCCATGGAGATTAAAACAGTGTACACGACTACTGTACATACTGCTCATTACTTTTATAAAATATGTTCAGACATTCTGCAAATTATCAAGTAAGCTACTTTTTTTCAACTTGGTAGGTGTCGACAGGAGCCACTTAATTGGAAGACTAATTCACTCTTCACCAGGTTCCCCATTCCCACTTTCTTACCTTCTATTCTGGTACGCCTCTCTGTGTCACTCTCCCTCTTCCAAGTCACTAAAGAAACACACAAATTCACCGTCTGAGGAGATACTCGTCAACACATAAGGACATAGAGTACGCTTACACAAGCTGCCACTTTTTTAGTTCTTAGATGTGAGAGTCGACGGGACTCCGAGCATACAGTACATACCTCCACCAGGGGGGAACCAGGTGGCGAGACACTGATCCTGGGTCACTGCTGGCTGTTATGGCCTGGAACGTGAAACTTCTGTGAGGGCCAAACACACAACCTGCCGCCTTGTTTCCAAACAGCCTCGCACAGATGACGGAAGTGCTCCGCAGGGACTGTCTGCTGGGGGATTACATTCACAACTCAGTACTGTATGTTCAGTATGTTGATAATAATCACACTCGCACACGCACTCACACCGACACGCAGACACAATCTGAAAAGCCCCTCAGGGATGTCTGTTTGGACATAGATTGATGCTTCAATTACTTCAAGTGCTCTTTATGGAAACACTATTTGTGCCACTGCTTTTTTAAAGTGTATAAATAGAAGGGACTGTTCACGTCAACCTGATAAATGTTTTGTGTTATTGCTCATGTCCCTGCGTGTGCTTAAGTTGTGTAACAGTGAACATGTGAGAAAATAATGTGCAGTGTGTGTGTGTGTGTGTGTGTGTGATAGTGAACTCTTAAGAGGGTGAGGCAGAGGGTGGGGTGCATTTGTGGATGTTAGGCAATGCAGAACAGCTGACAGTTCTGCTTTGTACAAACACGCATATGCACACACACGCACGCACGCACGCACGCACGCACGCACGCACGCACACATACACACACACACACACACAGAGCACAATGAGACTACTGCTCTGTCATCGGGTGCTTACCACTTCCTCCTCCTCCTCTCTGCTCGTCTCCTCCCTCTATCTGTATATAGTGTAGTACTACATGCTCTGGCTGACAGCTCATGCCGAGCCAGCTCATTCCACATTATTACTACTTCAGATGTTTGTGGCCCAGAAGCTCGCTGATTGGCTGAGCCCTCTCCGGCTGCAGAGGCTTTTGAGAACCAATGGAGAGGCTGCTCTGGGGAGTGAGCAGCCACACAGTAAAATTCAAAGAGGAACTCCCTCTACTGGGCATTACGGAGAATGTCTGGGTTTATCTGAACACACACACAACTGGCTGCTAATGAAATATAATATTATACTCACTTCACCTGGGAGGTTACGTTTGTTTTACAACATTTGCTCATACTCCCATTAGTAATGTTTTATTTGCTGTCTTACTTTTGCCCAGCGCCAACTGCTCAGTCACTTAACTATTACTACATGTTTACATAAATCATCTGTGTATGAATGTAAGCATATGCAATTTACCTTTTACCCCCCTTTCGATCTCATCAGAATCATTCTTCCTCAATGACTCTTCTGTCAATCCGAGAGCGGCCCACTGCCGCCGTGCACTCATGCCTGGGTGGAAATAAATATAAAACTGCTTCACATGATTTATAAAGACACATGAAGACCATGCAGAAGAGCCACGTGTCCAAGTACAGAGACCTGTTGCTGTTTTTCAACAGCAGGCTGCCTCACCCATCGCAGTCATGGAGAGCGCGGAAGGATTTTCTGAGGGTGGAGTGAATGTCCCTCTATAAAAATATCAGTCTGCTGAGTCAGATCAAAAGACCAGTTGTGACAGAACTTTAGAGGGTGTATAACAGGAGCAGGAACAGGAAACTTTGCTAACATATTCATGACCTCAGTTTAACAAGATGTCAGTGCTCAAGTGCCCAGAATATCAGTTCATCTTTATAAAAAAAAACAATACTCTGCTTTAAACTGCTCTAGTCTGGGTTAGGTCATACTTGATACAACAGTTAGTCATGGAGTTCCGCAAGGTTCATTGCTGGGACCAATATTTTTTTTTTAAACCATATATATGCTTCTTTTAAGTCATCTTCTTGCACTTCTTTTAAGCGCCACATACATTTCCATTCCTATGCAAATGACACCCAGGCCCCGGCTGTATTTATCTATGAAACCAGAGTAAAATAACCAGGTCAAAATTTGATGAACTGTAGTTCTTAACTTCTTCTTTCAGACAAAAACCCTGAATACCTCATAAAACATTATCTCATCAAATGGTTCCTTTGGATGACACCGTAAGGAACCTGGCCGTTATTCCAGACCAGGACCATGTCCTTTGACTAAGACCAAACAAGTCTCTGGGACAGCCTTCTTCCACCTGCACAATATCATGAACATTAGAAATATCCCGTCTCCAGAGGACACTTATAAATAAGTCCATGTATTAGTTACCCCTAGACTGAACTACTGTAATTCTATAGAGAGAGGATGACCCAATACCTCATTCTTTGCAGTGGCCCTCTGTAAGATCCAGAATAGAAATCAAAATCCTGCTGCTCACTGTACGTACAAAGCATGACCAAGCCCCGTCGTATCATAAAAGAGCTTTTAGTTTACTAATAGATCACTTAAACTGCAGGTCAACATGGTTCTAAGAGGTTCTACGTGTAGAGTGGGGGGCGGGGCAGGACCCTCTGCTACCGGGGGCCCTCTCTTGCGGAACCAGCTCCCAGCCTGGGTCCCAGAGGCAGGCGTGCTGGCTGTCGACTGCCAAGGATTTGTGTTTCAGATGGTTTGAGCGATGTTCACATGCCGCCGCTCTCTGAAGTCGGTGACAACATCGCGATCACAAGGCAGGTTCCGTCAATGCAAGTCCACTGGGAGATACTACAGGGGACGCCTGGAGTGTTCAGAGCGGAGGTATAAGGGAACAAATGCAAGGTCAACACACAGTTTAGTGGAACCGTTTCCCTTCAAAGATCAAGTTCTGGTTGAAGTCGTCCCTTTGCTCAAGTCCTACGCTGTTCCAATGTTAAGTTCAAAAGCATTTGTGGCCTTTGCATCCTCGAGCATCCTCCTTTGTCTTCCAGTGACAACTCGGGCTGCCGCGTGAGCGCGGGGCGGCGCGAGCGCTTCTGTTTGTCTTTGGCGTGCGTGTTCGTGCACTGAGAGTCTGTGACAGAGAGCAAACAGAGAGAGAGCGGAGCTGCGCGGGGCATTTCTTGTATAATAAGCGAGCGCTTTGGCGGGGCTGGTTGAATTTTAATAGAGTTCTGCGGGGTATTCCATCGCCTCTGGTCCCACGGCTCAAAGATCAGAGAGAATTTTCAAGCATGGTGTCCCTCAGTCTCTCTCTCTCTCATTCTTCCTCTCCCCCCTTTACTTCTCTTCCCATTTCTACACTCTCCATCCTCACTGATTTTGAACTCCCCTTTCCAATCCTTTCCTTCCTTTTGGGCCTTTTTGTCTCTCTCTTAATCCCTTTCTGTCTCTCACACTTTCTGTTGCTTTCTCTCCCCACTCTGTCTCCCTGTGAAATTTGTGTCAGAGCCACTCGAGGCGTAATTATTGCTAAGCCTCTCTCAGCTCCCTGGCACAGAGAACAACTCATGACTCTCAGCATAAAAAAACTTGCTACTGAAGGACAAAATGCTGGGGTGAACTTTTTCAAAATCATGCACAACGGCTGACAAAATGTTTGGATAGTTTTTTTTTTCATGCACAGAGATTATACAACAGAAAGCTAATTTGCTCACTGCCTCACAGCCATTTAAGGAGTTCAGTGTTTTTTTCTCTCTCTACAGATATGTAAGTTCTACAAGATCGGAATTTACGGGAGATGTTGCACATTTATCATTCAGACGGTGCATTTACATAAGTTCAAACGCTCCACACGTGCACTAGACCACGTGTGGGGTGCCAGTGTAAGCTGACAAGTTGATCTACCGATTCTTGAAGCGAGTTTGGACGAATTGAGAGAAAAAAAAGCAGAGAGATGAAATTCATTTACCGAATACCAAAACAAGGGAAATCCCCACTGCCACCTCAACAGTAAGGACAGAACAGCGCTAGTAGAAAGTCTTCAATGGGGCTGTGATTTGTGTTTTGTTTTTTTTAATTTGTGAGCATGTTGGAGTGGGAAAGTTGGCATGAGACTGGTGATGATTACTAATTCATTAGGATTAATGGTTACTATTTAAAAACCCACCATTCTGAGGAGAGCCGAGCGAGCGTTCTTCCTACCGGGGACCGTTAGACAAAATATGCCCCTGGCTTATCTTACATGAACGTGGCTCATGAAAATTCAGCTCTGCAGCGATTTGGCACTGGATATCGTTGAGTTGGTGGAGTCATGTATCATGTTCTTTGTATCTAAATAAATTGTTGTGAACACAACTTGCTTATACTTATTAATTATCTTTGACCTCTGAACAAACACAATTAATTGTGAATGTAAGGGCTATTTTATCAATACCATTATCTAGAGGTGATTAATCAAAGATAACTTGCTGTAGATTTCATTGGCTGCTCATCCAAGAAGAGCACACCCAAGAGAAAACCTGATGCTGTATGAACTTCTTCTTTTTTGCCAAAGGTAAAACAGTGATTGTTTTTTTCTCTGACCTTCGGCAAAAACCACGTCACACATTTCTGTGTATGCATGAGAAATCACTCAACAACAGCTTAATCAGGGTCTGATGACAGTTGGTTTTTGTGCTCCCAACAGTCCCGATGAAGCAAACTCTAGTTTTTGAGGGTTAAACTGTTTCTAAATAATAGATTTAACACTACTGAATAGTTTAAAGGGTGTAATTCTTCCAATGATTAAAAAGGGTTGCTAATGTATGTTAAAATAAGGCGACTTTAATAAAGTCGCCTTATTTAAAAAAAATAAGACTTTAAATGTAATTCAAAAAAGCAGACACTATGTATTTACACTGCTTACACATTTTTTTCTTCTCATCTCCAAGTACAACATTGCCTTGAGTGACCTTTGGCCTACTGAGCTCTCGCACACCGATAATTTTTAAGAGATGTCACTCATTATAACATAGAAAATATTGTCGGAGGATTAAAAGGAAAGTCTGTCACGAAAGTGTACGTGCGAATGTGCTGTGTTCACATCATTAGCTGGGCAGGGTTCATGTTTGAGATACACCTGACCACGACCGTAAAATACTGGAGCCGTGACGTGCGCGACAGGAGGGCAGCGTGTCTTCTTACATGCCTTCGATCCCCTATGAAAAAAACATGTGCTTTTCTACCATTACCAATTCATATCACCACATCCAGTGACTGCAGTCCATTTCCACCTGCTGTATCTAGGCCATGTGCTAATCTGTGCGGACCAATGTCGCCCCCATGTGGCAAAAAGTGTTGTAGCAAATGCAGTTCAAGAGGAAGAGGAGTGTCGTCCACTAACCAGAAGGTCGATGGTTCCATCCCCGGCTCCTCCAGTACGCGTGCCGACGTTTCCTCGGGCAGGGCAGCAAAGTGCTGTGAGTGGTCGATGACACATGAAGAGTGCTTTATAGATACAGCCAAACCAATACCTGGGTTATGAAATTATCTTTTCAACATAAAAAAAGCAATTATAATGATTTAAGAGAGTCTACACAGGAGACACGGACGCTATAAAATCAAATATCAACAACCAGCATATTCCCACTGTAGATTTACTTCAGTGTAAACACTGCTTAAGGTTGAAAGCCTAATATTGACATTAAGGTGCACACCACATGCACACAATTACCTCTACAGGTCTTTAAAGACTAATCCCTTTCATGCTGTAAATACAGTTGGTGTATCTCCCACATTCTCAGACATGACAGAGGAAATTAAAGTCAATTATATTTACTTCTCACTTGCCGTATCAGCGAATTAGCAACAGTCTCCTCTCTGTCCCACTGTTAATAGAGTTGCCTTCCCTTTTTTATATTGTAAATTAATTCCCTACTTATTGATAACTTTTTGTACAATGATCGTGTTCAAAAAAACGTTTTTATTGGTGAGGATATAAATTATTTTGTAATAACGACTACATCTAGTGGTATGTAAGCAACATCAGTTACCTGTTATCTCGTACTCCTGCACACCATTCAACGACAGTTGTCTGACACGAGACGTGAAGTGGTATTTAAAAATGTGACTGAGACAAACAAAAGTTGCCCTGAGTCACAAGATTCAAGTCTGAGGACAAAGAATCTGAGCAGAAGATTCTCTCTCTCTCTCTCTCTCTCTCACACACACACACACACACACACACACACACACACACACACACACACACACACACACACACACACACACACACACACACACACACACACACACACACACACACACACACACACACACACACACACACACACACACACACACACACACACACACACACACAGAGTTGTTGATACATTTCAGCACAGCAGAAATATATTAAAAAAAACAGTACTATCCTCACATATCCACACTAACAATGGATAGAAATATGCCAGGCATTTTTTCTTCAGTATGAGTGCATAAGAAGAATCACAATATAACACAAAGATCATAAGCAAGCCAAACATACGATTCCCCTTGGTTAGTCTGAGGAAAATTAAGAAATGGTCCCTGGTACAGCCACTGGGCGTCACCAAAGATCTCAAATCCTACACTCAGAGGATGATTTAAGTTTTGGAAAAATAAATAAATAACACAACATGAAAAAACACCTGTTATCAGTCACATGGTATGAGGAGAAGTCTCAGCATTTCCTGGAAACATTGGACAGCACCATTTTATAGACTCAAACCATCAAAGGTCACAATACTTCAATGGTTTTCCGTATTTAAATTTATGAACCAGTGTTAAAGAAAACTTAATTTTGAAAAATATATATATTATTTTTACATTCCAGGCTTAATCCAATGCATCACAGTTTAAGTGCAATCCAAGTTCAAGTTGATCTAGTGCAGACGTGGGCCAGTGCATCACTTTTTTGCTGTTATTGTAGTTGTTGTTGTTGTTGTAGTTGTTATTGTTGTCGTTTGTGACGGATTCATATTTAATTACCCCCTGCCAGGTATAAGAGCCTGTTGCTGCTGGGAGAGGCTATGTCCCCCCTCTCCTCTGGACAACAATGGTCCCTGCCACAATGTCGTACACAGTCCTGTTGTGCTGGAAGAAGAGGAGAGTGATGAAGACGGGAAAGAGGAAGGCGATGGAGAAGTTCTTATTTAATGCCCGCACTGTAGAGCTGTGAAATTTAAGAAAAAGGGAGACTTTGGTTAGAAAACACCCAAAGAGATGCTGTACAGACGACTAGAGGCATAGATTTGTGATTTAGACTCCACGATAGATTCTAGGTTGCACGATAAAGTGCATTTCTAAAAGTTGCACCCACAGTACATGTATCTTAACACAGTGTGCTCATATGCCATTAAAAAAAAGTAGCTTATACAGTGATCACTCACGCAGAGAGAGAAACGTTAGACGCTGGGACCACAAAGACTCGGTTGGGTCGGACCAGAGTGGACGTGTCGCACGTCACCACCCGCAAGCCAAGCAGAAACTTCCCTGGCGTGGCACCACCAGCGCCCCAAATACAGATTGTCTGGAAGGACAGGAAATGAATTCTCAGGTTTACACAAACAAGGTCAAAAGCATGGAAGCAAACATGTTGTGTGATCGGTCTGTGGCCTGAATGTCCCAGAGCTGGTTCCCATGCACCTGGGAAAAAAACAAGCCACTGATGCATGAATTCATCTCAGGCAACTATGAATGCAACATTGCATCACTGTCCTGGGAAACAATGTCGTGCCATGGAGCAACTGTGAGTCTGCTCGAGTCGTCTCATTAAGCAAGAGCATGTGACAACGAGGCAGCTTGAAACGTGAATGGACAAAATGTGAGTCACAGTTCTTCTATTATACACTATATAATAATATTACACTATATATTAATATTGATCAGGTATCAAGTTTTTTCATTTAACCCCTAACAATACAAAACAATTACTATAGGTTCGATTTTTTGTCAGCACATAATGTAGATGATTTAAAATTGATGTGATATTCTTTCCGAAACTTAAATATTGTACGTGTATTATTTCACATACCCCGGCATTATCAAGGCAGTGTGGAACGTGACCCACCTCATAGACGCACACCAGCACCCTGTAGACCAGAGCCGCGGCCATCATCTTCTGCAGGTCCTCCATGGACGTGTTCTCGTCAATCTCCTCCACGATGAATTGGGTGACTAACTTGGCAATGTCCCTTTAAAGAGGAGAGAAAGAGAGAGAGAGAGAGCGTTTTCCTGTGTGAGGACGGATCTGAGGAAACTCACAAAAACTTTTTTGTGTTTGCATAACTGATCCAAACAAGCACCGACTGAAAATAAAGCTAATTGTTTCTCGTGTCGTCGCTAGTTTTTCAAAACTGTTTGCATCCAAACGTGTCTCACTTCATCCCACTCAGGTGCATGACCCACAGCACGATGGTGGCCTTCACACAGAACAGGATGAAGAAGTCCACCGTCTCGGCCAGGAACCTCTGGAGAGGAGAGGGGATGGTGTACTCTCGGCCTGTGGGGCGGATGAAAAAGTTCACTGAGCATTTCTTTCAAATTTATTCGTCATTCTGCATCAGCATACTTTATAAACTCAAGTAAATATACTTGAACCACTGACCAGTTAACGTAGGTCACTTTGCAAGTACACACTCTTAAGCATATAAGCTTGTTTTCCACACTTGAGCCTGCTCCCCTGCAGACTCGTGACCTAGCTGACACCAAGTAAAGCCCTCGCTTTTCGTTAGGTTTGGTCCATAAAATGTCATGAAATCGTTACAGAAAAGTGTTCAGAATCAGAATCAGTTTTATTGCGAGGTAGGTGACAGGTTAAAATAAAATAGAATAGAAGAAAATTAAATTAAATTAAATTCACACTATTTACAATAAATTTACAATGTATATCGGGGTCCGAAAACTGAGGTCATGTTTTGCTTCCGTCCACACACCAAATATGTTGCGTTTATTGCTCAATTAAATACATTTAATCCGTTTAATGTTGACTTTTTCATGAAAACTACTCAAACCGATTGATCGATTATCAAAATACTTGGCGATTAATTCAGTGGTCGATCACTCATCGATTAACTGTTGGACCCGTCACACTACTGGACAGCCCTTCGAATGAGCCCGGCCGGTGACTCACCTGCCTGAGGCGCCGGGTTGACAGTCTGGTCCTGGGCCGAGCTCTGCGCACCACCTGCCCGGTCGGAGGAGGCGGGGAAGCCGTGGGGATACTGCGGGTAGGTGTACCAGCTCCGCGGGTCAACCACCTGTGGTCCTCCGCCGCCGGAGTTCGCGGTGGCAGCTGCGCCCGGCGTCTGGGCGCTCGTCCCCGGCGGAAGGAAGGGGCACGGCGGGGGGAAGGGGAAGGCTGACAGCGCGACCCAGCTCTGCCAGCTGGCGTGGCCGCAGTAGTACTGCCACATCCACCGCTGCAACTCGGCGCAGTACTCCGCCGTCGCGGTCGCTTCGGGCCGCTTTGCGCCGGTTTCGTCGCCGTCGCCAGTCGTCGTCGTCGTCGTCATCGCGAACATGTCTGAACCGGACGTCACACTCGCGCTGTGTGTCGTCGAAGGTTCTACGGCGGGATGTTCCATAATCCGTCTTCACTTCCGGTCGTTAGCTCCCTGCTGCTTCTCACAGCTAGCAGCTAGCAACTAGCAACTAGCAACAACAAGTGGTGGTTTCCAGATTAGTGTCATCGTAAAATATTTCGGTAATTCAAATAATAAAATAGTTTGTCATTTAAAATGTGTACTGTTGACTTTATCCGGTGCTGCAGAAAAAATTAAAAAAAATAAAGCCATCATGGTATGAAAATGTTTTTAAAAAATGCCCCCCCCTTCTGTCGATAATGGTACGATCCATTTAAAGGGACATCCTGTGTATTTTCTAGTTTGGTGGCTTGGTCCTCCACCAAAATATCACGACCTTTCGGTTGCACCACAAGAGAGCAGCAGAGGCCTATGAATTCAAAAACAAACACATTCCCTCGGTCACATTTCAATATAAAAATGATGCCTATTCGTGTCCACATTTCTTTTGACCATTTAGATGTGCTGCACGTATATCCCATAGGTGGGAGGTGAGGATTTTGGCCTGCAGCCACGTTTGGGAATCGCAAACATTTAAGTTCAGTGACAGTCGTCACTTAGGTCATTTGGGTGAAAAACTCAAAACTCTGTAAAGGCTCCTGTGGAAGTGGCTTTAGTTCAATAGACCTGCTGACCAGTCAGCTGATAAAAAGCTGTATTTCTCTCTCACTCTCTCTCTCTCTCTCTCTCTGTTTCTCTCTCTCTCTCTCTCTCTCTCTCTCTCTCTCTCTCTCTCTCTCTCTCTCTCTCTCTCACACACACTCACACACACCAGGAAGATGCAGCCTTTCCGTTTTTTTGTCCCTCTTCCCCCATGACCCCAATAATCAGGGTTCACTCATGTATTTCTCCATCTCCCCCCTTTCTCTTATTTCATTCTACCCCCCTGATCTGATTAAAAGAGTGAAGGGGGGGGGGGGGGGGGGTTGTTATATTTGCTGACTGGACTGGCCCGACTCTGTGCGTTACGAGTCAGGTCTGCCAGTTCTAAAAGATTGAGCCTGGCCCGCTGAATGGAGCCAGTGAGGCGGACGCCAATCCGACCCCAATGGGCGTTATCCCTGTCGAAAGAAGCCATACGATGACTGTGCCCAAAAGTAATCGGGCCCAAATAAAAGCTGTGTCCGGCAAACGCTGACCCCCATAGAAACCCAACAACCTGGTGGGATTACTGCTGTGGAAGTATGTGTGTGTGTGTGTGTGTGTGTGTGTGTGTGTGAGTGAGTGAATACTGGAAGAGGGGTGATTGAATAGGGGGGTTTGTTACTGTACCAGCATTTCCCTCAAAGGTGTAAAGTAACTAAGTTCATTCACTCCACGTACTGAAGAACAGTTTTTAAAGGGGATGGCCAGTATTTTCATTTCGTTCAATTAATTGCTTTTGCTCCATCAAACTTAGCTCAAGTTGATTTCTTTTTAAACATTTACTCAAATACATCTGATGGCTGCAGTTGTTATGTAAAATACTGTACGCGAAAAGGTACAATGAACTCAAAAAAGATGATATACCCCACTGTTTTTGTGGATGAACTTATTGTGTGACAGATTTCAAAAACTTCCATTTGAAGGCTGTTTCGAAATGAAACCCTGTTCTCTTCTTTCCCCATTGGAACAGCGTACTGTCATTACCTTTCAAATAGTCGGCCACTGTTCAAGTTTGGATTAATAGCCATTTAAAGCCAATAGTATGCAAATACTATATGCAAAATACATCCCCCCTGATGGGACACCCTTGTGCTTTATTCTAACTCATATATCCCAGGAGCACTTGGGCCATTAAGAGTCAAGTTAACTGCAGAGAGACACTAATGGCAAACGACAACCTCCCATTTTTCATCTGCCGCAGCCTCACGATGGGACATTTACAAGCTTCATTTTTTCCTCAATGTCACAAGGAAAATGCTCCACTCTACCACGGCTGCTCCTAAATTGCTCGCCCTGATGATTGCACACGCACTCGATGTGTGCCTGGAAGACCGGACCCCGTCGCTCCATTTATTTCATTTTTGCCCTTTTTAGAAAGTCTGTGAATGTGAGGCAGACAGAACGGTGAAGGCTGTTCACTGACCTACAAGGTACAGTACACACGGCTCGTGGAGTTCCTGTGAAAAAGGTTGCTGTGTCTGTACAGGATGTGCGCCGTCCTCCCAGACATACACCGAGGGAACAAGGTCAACAAATAACCCTAATTGCTTGAAAAGAATGTGTATTTTGTCTTATTGTCTATTCTTTTCCCGCAAGAAAGGATTACGGATTGCATTGGATGAACATTGGCATCTGTTGGCCCTTATTTATTTTATTGGTGGGATGATTTGGAAGGTTTTTCATTGCTCATTGGATCTAAGTGTCTTGAATTATTCAGCTATAGGATGTTGGGGAAGTTTCTTCCCCTCTTACATGAAACATGACATTTTTGATTAAGTGATCTTTTCTGCAGGCTTCCAGATCCGATTATTTAAACGAGCGACTCCCACAGTCATGTGGAATTTAACCACATTCGTAAGGAGGTTCTATAGATTACAGCATATCATTTGTCTTAGCAAGGGACTTGAATGCTGTGACTCTTCGATCTTCAAATGCATCTTTCAGATGAGTTTGTCAGAAAGCCCAGTGGAAAAATATGTCCACTCTTGTTCACGTGGGATCTCAAGATTTAGGTTTCTGCAGATTTGCCTTGATTCTATTTTTTTTGGTGCTGGCATGTTGCCTTGTACAACCAGGTACTGGTTTAAGTTCTTAAAGTGCACACAAAGGCGAAAGCGCAGCGACTTAGCCCAGTCCGAGTGTGTCCAGTGGGTTGCAGGTTAAAGGAACGAACAAAGCGTTCGTCAGAGATTGTGGGGGAAGAGGTCCCTCACATCCTGTTTTGAGAGAGCGGAAAGGGGGAGCTGTCATGTGATTTATGTATTAATTAGTAAGACTGTTTATGTGATTGTTTTAACCCATCAGAAGGCGCAGCAACGACGGCATGTGCTCTCGAAGATTACGACTTCTGCGTTCCAAGGGGTTCTTTACAGTCTCAAACAGGATTAATCTCTTCAGAGACTCTCCAATGGTTACGCAGTCCTTCCTTTGCTGTGATTTGTGCTTCCAGATCAGTTCTCAAATGATCAATGTTGTAGAGATAACAAAACAAAACCAAAAAAACTGTGTGCAGCTGATGCAACTGGAATAAAGTTTTGAGGATGAAGAACTCCTTCATCCGCTGAGGCAGCGGAGGGAAGTCCCTGCTACCTTTGGCCCAGAGAAGAGAAAAAATCCCTCTGAGATTCTGTTGCTTTGTCTTGTGCATGTAACAGTGAGAGCCAATTAAGTGAATTATGTCTGCCTCCCCGGAGCCCTGACAGGAACACCCAAGGGGAGAGTACAACCGCTCCCCCACCGGCTCCTGCCTCCGACAAATCCCCGTCATCTTGTTCCTCCTCATTGCTTTAACCCCTTACCTAATTCCGTTTATTTCCTGCGTCTTTTAACGTCTCGGCATACTCACCTTTCCCCCCGCTGTCGGCTCACTGCGGTGAAGGGTCTATCATGTAACAAGTGGCAGCCCTCCGCTTCCCCTGACACCGCATTCCTTTCCTCTCCCCTCTCACCGTCAGCAGTTGTTTCTCAATTTGTCTCTTATTCATTTTCTCGTTCCTCTTCACAATTGCACGCCACCCGGCTCCAAAAAACCCTTATCTCATTGTTTGGGTTTTGCAGCTCGCAACTTTACAGTTGGGGTTCTCTTTCTCCCACCTCTTTTATCAATGCTGCTTCCCACAGCTCTTTTTTTGAAACAACTGAAAATCCACTGTGTCCTGAGTGGCCAGCACCAAACAGCGGGCAAAAATCTGGAACTAGATATTAATCGCAGCGGAGCATTTTGCCAGATATTCCTCTCGGGAGTTGGTGAAGACCAAAACAGAGCGAAAGTGTCCGAAAACATGAATTAAAGCTAATGTCGCTTTATGTTTAATCATTTGCCAACATGTCGACTATATCAACTTTGCAAGGTGAAAAATACATCGGTGTTGTGTTTTCAGCTTTTTGAAATGCCGTTTAATGGCCAAAAAGTATTGCAGGTTTATAGGAAAAGATTAAAATTGTAGGGTATCACATAAATGTGTACGTTGTAGTAGAATGAAAAAATTTCGTTTACTGCTAATAGTTAGAAATTATTTCCCAAACTATTTAAGCCTGTCCGACCGAAGTCCATTTTTCCTGCTGTTCCCCCCGGCCCCTAGAGTGACCATGTTCTTCAGAGGATGCATTTTCACATGCTCTGCAGTCCAAGCGATGACGCACTCATCTGTTGTCCGAAATCAGCGCGACAGCTTTCTGATGTTTTATCCCACTCTTGTTTTAATTACGCTGGTGTCAGGACCTTGGTTTTTAGTCATATGCTTCACTCTCTCCCCTTCTGCGTCCTCCCAAAACAAAAAAGTTCCTGACAAGACAAAGAGTGAACCTAGGAGCTGACCCACAGTGGCCGCTTGCTTGTTTAACGTGCAGCTGTGCATTGCAGAGAAGGCCGCCGGGTTCCTTCACGGTGAGTTTCACAAGGGCGTCGACCCAAACAGCTGTAAACCCGAAGACCTCCGATTTGTAGTAAAGAAATGGGATTGTCCGACAAATACGTTAGCTTTTTTATGTGCTTTTGATGATGTGCTGTAATAATCTAACTGTACATTGACAAAATGCTTATGACTGTCAATTGTCTTTCACCCGATGTCGCAGTGAACCTATGAAAACACAGATTAATGAATCTCACCTCAGAAGCCTCAGGAACGTTTGTTGTTTGGGTTCGTGCCAGTGAAAGGGCCTGTCTGTGAACCTCTTGGAGAAAGGTCAGCCTGTGATTGATGGCTTCTGTTTTTCCTTACCGCCTATCAGAGGCTGCGGTTTATCTCTCCAGTGCATTGTGGGGAAGTGCCTGTTGCCTGCGGCACGTCTCAGAGTTCCCATCGAGCCAAAGTTCCTGATGGCCCATTGTTGATTTTAGCAAATGTTTCCTGGGTCAAGTCCAACCTGTCTGTGTTCAGTGGGTGATGAAATGACACATCATTTACTTAATGTATACATATTGCACTGTTGACAAACTCAGATAATAATAACTCCCTTTTTGTTGACGCTATTTCCCTTTATTCTCTGGCCAAAGCAATTTGGCATTTGATGTTTGGAGATTCTCCAAGAAATTACTACTTTCTCTGTCCGTCAATATGAACCCTGAACAAATTCACTGGGAAAACGAAATATTTCAGCTATTATCAACGTTATAGTGAGACTGCAGCATTTGTTGGTGCTTGCTAAAATGTTTTGGTCGTCGTTGAGCGGCAGAAACGTCGCACATCGGACACCTAGCTCTGCTGTCTTCTCATCTCTTTCACATTTCTCAGCCTCGACATTCTTTGCCACCGAAAAAAAAAAGTGGGCCATTGAAACCGGGACAGACAAACAGCATAGTCTGGCCTTTAAAATACCAATACCCCTCAGCCACACCACCCGCATCAGAAGGTCAGTGTGTCGCAAGTGTGCCCATACTTCACTACGACACCTCTCCATGGCCTTTTTTTATCCAATCAGATTCCCTGAAACGTCGCCCCTGTTTGTGCTATCGCGTGAGGTGCAGCAGCCACTGTATTGTCTGGTACGAGTTGTTCTTCCGGCACAAAAGTAAAGTCAAACGTCTGACTGCAATGTCTGCAGCCATCCCCAAACGTCCCCAGCGTGCCTCTTTAACGGGTCACTCCTTGACCTAGCGGAATTTCAATGCTCCGTTTTTGGAAGTGATGAAAATAATCATTTTAAATGTATATTTTCAATGTGTAGTCAGACAGAATAGATCTCCTGTTTCCCTCATTCGATTGTGATTCATTGTTAGTGATGTGAGTTTTCCCCTGAATGAAGTTCGGTTCACGCTTTTCAGGCTGTGACCTCAAACCACACGGCTCTGCGTGTTACAGAGTCTCCGAGCTCCTTCTCAGGATGGATCACGAAGAATGCGCTGACGTTAACAAACAGGTAGAGAAGGATGCTTCCCGTCTGGTTCAACTCAGACACACAGGGCACGCTACTTTCAAGGATCACCCCATTTGCTCACTCCCCCCTATCACCCCGAACCACCCCCTCCAGATTACAGACCGCATGTCCTGTCGGACCCAAGTCGTGGGAGGAGGAAGGGCACAACCCTGGACTCAGCTGATGCTTTCTGGCTTTTTATCGCCAAAGCTGGACACTTCCCCGTTTCGGAGGAGAAACGCCTGTGCACAAACACAAGGACAATAGGGGCTGGCAGGTAAACAGCGTCTGCAGAAGTGCATAAAAGCTGGAGTGCAGAGCTCGGGGGTATAGAGTGTTCTCTGGGGGGAACCCATTGTGTAGGGTCTGGTTTGTATAGCTTGACTTTAAAGTTTTCCACCATCCTTCCTCTGAGCCATGCAGCCGCTGCCAGGGGGCCTCGCTCGAAGCAACACTTTGACAGGAACTCCCGGTGGGAAGAAAAGCAGTGATTCTTTGTGCTCTCTTTAAAAGGCTCGAATGTATTTCCTCATATACACTACAGGTGCCTTTAGAAGTTATATTTTGAGCCGTCTCTACATCCTTGCTTTTTTTAAAAACAGTTTGAAGGTTGATTGAGGGACCATTTCGCTTACCCCTGAATGACTTTGGCTCACTAGGAAAGGCTATCCCGTGCGATCATTTGGAGAAGCCTCGTACTACTCTGCTTTCTGTCTGCATTCTTGAACTGACTCCGACCTCTGACATCCCCGTGGAGTCCTGACCTTTAAATCCCTACACACTTTTTTTCCAACAGTTCCCATAAAAGTGCTGACAGAAAAAGAAAAGCAATTTGTGTTACACTTCTTCTTTCCACATCAGGAACCTGATGCTCAGATGTCATGAACTATTTTGTATTCATAGTTATTTGTTATCAGGTTTATGTTTTAACTGTAAAATGTCAAGCCTCAATTACATTTCTTTGTCACAAGGGTTTGATATTATCTTGTGAATCCTTGCCAACTTTTTCTTTAATACGTATCAGATTTATTTTTTACTCCCTAATCATGGTTTTTGCACATGCACAAGTAAATGTTAAAGAGGATTTAAAGGCTTACAGGTGGACAGAAGAACAAGCAGGTAGATGAATTGATGAATTGATAAGCAAACAGGAGCAGCCTCGAAGGAAGGATGGATGGAGGGAGTTTTAACAGCAGGTAGACGAACTGGGAATCCAAACTCCAAAAGGCAAAATGACGAGGATCAAACTGAAACATCAGGAGAACAGGACAAGAACAGAGGAACTGACAAAGACAAAGGGAAACACAGACACCATATAAAGAAAGGGAGGGGAGACGATGGTGACACATTACGGCAGGTGCAGATGACCAAGGTGTTGGGAAACACCAGAGGAGGGGAAGTGACCAACAACATGAGGATAACAAAAGGAAACTTAACAAAAGCAGAGACTTATAAACCAAAAGTCTCCAGACGTTTTGAGAGTGGGCAGAACCGTGACACTAGTCATGCCACTTATCAGATGCAGAATTAACCAACAATGACTTGATATTTTCGTTGATCCAAAACAGAGCTCCCTCTTGGAATCAAAGAAACGTCTCTCCGAGTGTCTGTGGCGACAACAGACCAGCCCGCCTCGGTGCGAACCAGACAGGCCCACACGTTGCACAACATTCAGACACTTGTTGAAGAAATCAGAGTTCACTCTTACGTATAACTGGATATGCGAGGTTCAGTGGGAAGAAAGGCTCGTTGCACGGCAACCAGTCCTCCCCTACAGTTCTGCGGAGGCCTCAAATGACATAGCTGTGCCCAGCTGTTTGGTTGCCCTGGGAGACTGCTCCTGGCGGCTCTGGGCCCCGTGGAGATGGATCGAGGTAAAAACCTGCTGAACACACAACGCCGTGAGTGAACGTGGTAGCATTAACTTCCCAGCAGCACCTCCTACGCTCGGTAAGACGTGTCTAGGTGGAGGTTGACCTCGAGGCCGTCTGCACCCACGAGCTGAAACCTAAGTTGATAAAAA
Organism: Scophthalmus maximus; assembly: GCF_022379125.1. Taxonomy (NCBI): domain Eukaryota; kingdom Metazoa; phylum Chordata; class Actinopteri; order Pleuronectiformes; family Scophthalmidae; genus Scophthalmus; species Scophthalmus maximus. The sequence continues at coordinate 6,917,566 of NC_061536.1, read as the reverse complement.
CACAGAGTGAAAGTGGGATTTGAGCTGTGGGAGGCACTTCTTCTTACTTTGACATCCCTGAAAGTTCACTCAAATGCAACAGCACACCACAATGAGAAAGCCGATATCAAGTTGTTGTGAAGCAAAATGTTTTTGTGTCGTCCTTTAATACTGACGCGTTGAGTTACACACGTACGTAGTGTTTGTGATGGGGAAAACAGCGTTTGTTTGGGGATTTACAAAATCCCTTCTCTACGTACTGTAGCTCACTTCCAAAATTCAAAATTTGTTTCATTACCAAGGAAATGATCCCTCACTTTTTTAAAACACGTCTCTGTTTAATTTACCAAATCATCCCCTTATCTTGAGATGTGGAGAAAAATAACTGCACAAATACTGTGTATTTCATAAAGAGGCAACAGATTCCGTGCCCATGGCAATATGCCGCCCCCGACACCACATGTCGTTCTCACTCACCGAACCCCCTAGTTCACCACTCAGTTAGCGAGGAGGCATTCGGCAGAATGGGAATAGGTTACCAAACAAAATAGAAAATAAAAATTGATTTCCGACTGACGTACAGTAGAACATCTGCTCAGGTTCGGTGACCGGTCGTGCGACTTTTGTGTTGTGTCGTCCATTCATCAGTGTATCTTTACGTCTACCGATAAACATGAAAGGCGTCCGCGTTTGACAGTTTAGGACGGGGACAAGCAGAGGAAGGGTGTCAACACCGCAGCTCAAGTGGAGCTTTCCAGATGTTACGCAAAGGATGTGAGTTCATTCTTCCCAGAGTCCGAGATAATCGTTCTGGACACAAAACATCCCCAGTGTCAACAAGATACCTTTTGTCTATCAGGCATGAGAACCGAACACACACACACACACACACACACACATACACACACACACACACACACGAACATACGCTCAAACGTACGCAAACAACAGCATTGCAACAAGGCGGGGAAGTTTACACCGTGGACTCACACAATGAGTCACATCATTTGTGCCATATTATTTCTATACCTCGGTTTATTTTCTTGTACATGACATTATAAAAGAATATAGTACCCGTGAGGATGATAACACCGAAACCCGGCTCCTCTCTGCCAGTGAACTCTCAGCAGGCCTCTCACTGCCTTCCTCTCTACCCAGCGGTTTCCTAATTTGCTCTCTGAAACCACCCTGCCGACGTGAGGTTTCACCTCTGGCGGCTGTGGGCAGCGGAGGAAGATCAGGACCTTTTCTTCCCGTTCTGTCCTGTTGGGCTTCGAAGAAATATTTTTTTCAGACGCACAGTTGTTCTGAGATTTTACTGATGCGTCGCCAGCTCCCACCGATTCACACAATGAAACTGCGGCTCATAGCCGAAAAATGCCACTTGCCACTTGGAGAAAGTGCACCGATTTTTTCATGTTCAGTTATTTTTTACGTTCCCAGCTCCAGTTTCCAGGATACATTTCAGATCATTAAGAAACACCCGTGGACACATCGAATCAAGATGTCTGAGATTATACAGGGAAGTGGAGATCTTGCCTCGCTCCCTGCAGTTATCCAAACAGAGTGACCGGGGGGACGGGGGGGGCGGGGGGACGGGGGGGCCGGGGGGGGACTCCCGCCTGTGGATCACAAGCACCGCACCTGTAAGTCTATCTGGAGCAGATGTGATCTTTTTCCTTCTGGCTGTGAGAAAAAACCGCCATGTTTTCCGAGTGCACAAACAGACGGAGCAGGGTTTATGCCAGGTCGCGCACAAAGCTTGTTCTTCCTGATTTGCTTCAATATCATAAAAACGTCATAAAACTGTCGGATACTTGTTCCCTCTAGTTTATCAAGTGCCGATTTTAAAGAGCCGGAAGCCAACCACAACAGACACTGGCACACTCTCTATGTATTTGGTTCTTGGGCAGAGACTAGCAGGAAAGGGAGAGAGAGAGGGACGACATGCAGCAAAGGGCCAAAGGTTGGAACCGAACCCGACCATACAATTTTAGGAAGTATTGCCCTAAACTGACACAGTGACCTTCTGAACCTTTCGGTTCGCCCGGAGGTCGCGGTCCCGCAGGCGACACGCTTTGCTTGGTCGGTGATCCAGCCTTGGTTGTGTGCGAGGATCATTTTTGACGCCAAGTTGCTTATCTTTCGCAAATGGACGGGAACAGGTTAAGTGTTAAGTGTATAAAGGAAATTGTACCTCCCGCTTGAACTGTGTCGGTCCAGTGCAAAGGGCCATGTAGCTGATAGTGCCGTGCTCTTGTTGTTTCCGCCATGAGCGATATCAACGGCTCCCGGAGCTGTAGAAAGTGAAACGCGTTTGAGGAACTAAAAACACAGCCAGTGACAAACTAGCACAAACTTTTGGTGACCTTTGCAAACCGTCCACTGTGACATTCTGCTCCACTTGGCATCCCCGCACAGGTTCAAACACCGTGCGTCCTCAGCGGTTGCCAGAACCATTGTCCGCACAGAGAAGGAACCAGAGTGTCGGCCCATAGTTCCACCTGCTTCGGCCATCAAGTCCAATCAGTGCTATCGTCTCCCCTTTTCCTGTCATGGGAAAGTGGCCGTCGTCTCTGGAAAAATCCCCCTCGCCACACACACACACACACACACACACTTGACCAGCAGCCAAAGGCGGCAACGTCCGTGGGGACAACCCGTAATGCTTTTAGGTTCTTCATATGTACGTACAGCTGCCAATAGATGGTGCGACGGGAAATGTTCGACCTCCCAAAAAGGAAGAGGGAATACATTTCCTCGCTGAACTCTCTGCGTGATGCTGCTCACTTCTACACGGAGTTCACATTCCTCAAGGAGCCCCATGCCGACACTCATTATATATCACCGCTGTTTGCTTCTGGGCCTTTAGGCAGGGAATACATTTTGACTTTTGTTTTCTGACCGGAACCAGGAAGAATAAAAGACCTGCACAAGCCACAGCAGCTGGAACATGTGAGCGCATGTGGAATAGTCATAGTGACGTTCACCGAGCACGGGGCGTAGAACCATTAAAGTCTGGAAACTAGCTTGTCAGATTAGGTGGTATGTTCCCATCAGGGTCAAACATGTGTGGAACAGCATTCCTCGTCATGCCCTGATGGCTGGACTGCTTTGCTTTTTGGACTGAGGGAGAAAAAACAACCTGTGAACATATTCGAGACACCGTTCTTGACAAATTTTTCATTCGTTTTTATTCAAATTCACCACAACAAATTCCAAATGAAACCAAACGGGTCATGTTGGAGAACAGAAGCACAGAAATGTGATTTTCGGAGAGCACAGTGAACAGGAGCGGGAGGAGCAGAAACGTGCCGTCACTTCAGCTTGGTGTTACGCTCATTGAACTGAGCCTGTCGTCCAGCAACGCGTCCGAGGGGCGAGGGGGGCTGAGGGTAGGGGACCCCCCCCCCATCACGCCTCCTTCATGTACGTCCTCACTGCGATCACGTCCCCCATTATGCATTTCTGTTGAAAAGAAAAAGAAAAAAGGATGCAGTTGTAAAGATGGTGAAGACCAATTCCTGCATACGTTTTTAGGGAGCAATTTCAGCCGAGGCGAGGATATTGTGCAAAGCTATATTGCTACAGGGCTGTCCATCTTTCTTTCTTTTTGTCTTTTATGATATAAATTACACTTTGGATTTGTGCATTTATAATATTTCATCCTGAGTTTCTGTAGTAGAAAGACATTTCAATTCATCATGTAGACCCCCATAGGACACACGATTCCCTTTATTTGGGTAGAGGAGTTGAAACGTAAGGATGAACATATTACAGTTGCACTGGCAGACTACCAATGAGCTCGTGATTTTAAAAAAAATATGCAAAACAAGCATTATCATAAAGTGATTGCAGACGACTGGAAAAAAACGTATTGAAGTCGTGTCAAAGTCATGTTATCCGATTATCTGGTAGCCGGATTTTGTGCGCAAACCCCCCACATTCAACATGTTTTTCAAACAATCCTCACCGCTATTAATTTTCCGTCTGCGATCTCCCTCTCGATGGTCGTCTCCTTGCCGTCCCAGCTCTGCTTCTGCACGAGCTTGCCGTTCTCCAGGCTCACCACGGTCTGCGGGACAGAGGGGACACAGAGACAGAGCGCGTGAGTCCCCGCACGGGGCGGACAGGAGCCCCGCGGGCTGCGCGCGGGGCCCCCGCGTTGCTTTTCGTTTGGCCTCGCACTGGGCCGACTGACCCGCGTCTTCCTGTCGTCGGCGGTGGTCTCGTCGAAGGGCTCGCCGAGCTTGAAGCGGACCTCGGTGGTTTTGAAGGTGCTCTGGGACTTCATGCACACGACCCCCTGCTCGTCCACGCTCACGATCAGGTTGGGCTTGGTCCGGTTCCCCACCTGGCGGGTGGCGAAGCCCACACCTGCGGAGATGCGCACAACCCAAGAGCAGACAATCCGTTCATCATGATACCCTTCATTACGCGCGCGTGTGTGTGTGTGTGGATGATGCAAATCCAATTATTGTGAGTCCATATCTCTGCTGTGATTGATTTTATTATTATTATTATTATTATTATTTTTCAATCAAATAGCCATAATTCACAATTCCTCTCCTACCGACTGCTTTCATGTAGTCGTCGAAGTTCTCGCTGGAGATCATCTTCCACGTCCCAACAAAACTCTCGACCATGTTCGCGGTGGTCGGTGTGTGATATCCTCAACTGGTGCGGCTCCTCAGTGGACTGACTCCGGATTCAACTCTGCTCCGGTGTGGGAGCGGGCTCCGGGCCGCTTTTTAAAAGGGCCGGCCCGACGGCCAGCGGCCAGCGGCGCTGCGGGGGGGGGCAGCCAATCGCAGCCTGACACGTCACGCCATGGACTCGTCTCGTCGAAGGTTGGTTTTTTTTTCATTGATTGTTTCCCCAAAAGCTGTGACATCCTCATGGATCTCAGATGACGTTCTGAGATAAATGTGCATCTGTCACTTCAATGAGTTCTACATATTTTCATTTGAACCTTTCCACCAAAACAAAACCCGTTTTCTTGTTGACATGCATCAACCATTTATCCTATAAGTCGGTGGCTCACTCAAAGCCTCATGTACTAATAGTAACATTAGTATATATATCTATATATAGATATATATACTGTATATAGAAAGTTACTAATGTTTTATTGAGTATTGATGAGTTATAAGCCATCAAACGCACTTGAGTTGCCAGATTTTACAAAATCCATTTGACTCATTGTTTAACCACTTATTTCTACAAATGTGCCTTTTTTTTAATTCTCTTATTTGAACAATTTATCTTTGAAAATTAAGTGTTCTCCCTCCATGAGGTTAAACTGAAGACCCACACGTTTTCTCAAGCTTTTGACTGCCCTCAGTTGTTGTTCCTTTTAATTCTCGGTTTTTATTCCATTTGATTTTATCCTATGGTTTTTGATCTGTAACCCTTTTTGTTTTATTGTACAGCACTTTTCGTCAACTCTGGGCGACCAACATGTCTTGCAACTGCTCTACAAAGCATTAACACGCAATTTAATAAACAAGACAATTGGTTAAAATGCATTAGGGGTTTAATATCTTCCTCTATACACGCAAGTCAAATTGCTAACACCTCCCGATGAAGTACCCTTAAGTGATTTGGTTTAGAATGGGAACAGTAAACAGTATCACAAACAAGCTTCAGTGTTTGTAAAAAGCTAAACAAAAAAGCACAAAAAAAAATGCATCCATGGGGGGGAAAAAACGAAAAAACTCACAGATGTTAATATAACAGATGGAAACAAGCAGAGGACAATAGTTCAGTTCCTTTTGCAGTGAAGCTGCATCTAAACACAACTCTGTGCCAGATGACATTTCGTCCTGCTGTGCTAAAGGTTGAGTCTTGCATAATGTTCTCTAAAAAGGCTGGCATACCGTCTTTTACCAGAAAAATGGCAGATTATGCAAGGAGACCCCTGTGACCCTGATCGCAGCATGTACTTCAACGCATTTTCAATTGATGTCTCACCAAGATACGGGGACGTCCAAACCATTTCCCTCTGTGCTTCTGTTTGTTCCGGCGTTTTTTAAGTTTGACTGTGGTGAAGTTCATGTTGACAGTAGGGACATTTGGATCGATCAGATCACAATCAATGCAATAGTAGCTTCAGCGAATCAAAGGTCGATTTAAAAAAAAGAAAAGAACCTCCACCTTTAAATCTGATATATTTTTTTATTATAAACACACTTCCAACGACACACACCATCACTTCTTTGCCGCAGCTTTTGCCTGCGGGTCCTTGGCGATGCACCGCGACTGAAACGAACTCAGCATCTCTCTGCTGCTCAAATTTGCCCCCTTCATCACCAGCCTCTCTCCGTCCACTGCAGTGAAGAAGAAGGACAGAGACACAGTTGAGACGACTGACCCGAGTGGGCGAGGAGAGCAACAGTCATGTGACACACTCGGCTTCTTCTAAACAATGTTCTGCGGACCTACGGCGGATATTTCTGCTTCGGGTAGAAGTACTTGGGGAGTGATACTTTAATGTGTAATGAGTCATAGAGTATGACTTCATGAACCTTGATGGACAAGCAAGGTTCATCCCTATTGCCGATTACACACTCCAGCACGCCACGTATTGTTGCACCACACTATTTACTCTAACAGATTTTCCTTTCAGCATGTCGCAAGGAGCAAAACGAGCCGACGTGGACCAACAACGATCCAAAAATAAAACAGGTCACTATGATGTCGTCCAGCTCAATTCAAAGGTCTGCCAATTTTAAATTTATGTTAATGTGATTGACAGAACAAAGATTTTCTGCTCAATAACTCATTTATGAGAGGGAAATTGAATGCAAGACAGTGTAATTTGAGCACTTTCCTTTACTTGTCCATTTCTGACTCTCTCCGTCTTTCAGCCCAGACTAGGGCTGCAACTAACCATTATTTTCATAATCGATTCATCTGTCGATTATTTTCTTGATTAATCAATTAGTTGTTTGGTCCGTAAAATGTCAGAAAATGGGACACACCAAACATATTTAGTTTTACTGTCGCAGAGGAGCAAAGAAACCAGGAAATATTCACATTTAAGAAGCTGAAATCAGAGATTTGGATTTCCCCCCCATAAAAACTAATTGAACCGATTAATCTATTATCAAAATAGTTGGCGATTAATTTCGCAATCGATTAGTCGATTAACTGTTGCAGCTCTAGCCCAGACGTCTCAAAACATCTGCTTCAATTCAAGGTTATATAAACACCAACCTCTCTTTGATAATTACTAAATACTCTCCAGCGTATGACTGAGTAGTGAAATTAAAGTATTATAAAGTAAAGTCTCACGGGGAAATATCTTCTGCCACACGGTGGTGGTCACATGACACTTACCATAAGTGATATCCACGACCGGCTCAGACTTGTCATGTTTCACCATGGATATCACCTCACAGTTCATGTTGGTAGCCCGGACCTTCTCTGAGCCCACCATGCACAGAAACTCTCTGTGGAGCAAAAAGAAGGTAACTCCATTTTCTGCTCCTTTCAAAATGGACTCAAAAGCAACAGCTTCAACCCCGGAGTGAACACTGCTGGACACTGACTGTCTGGACCTCAGCAGTGTACACACACACACACACACACACACACACACACACACACACACACACACACACACACACACACACACACACACACACACACACACACACACACACACACACACACACACACACACACACACACACACACACACACACTCTTAAACCAAATACGCTATCTCACCGTTTTCATAAGTTACACCTGTACATATATTTATACGTCTGCCAAGGAGGTTATGTGATTTGTACGGTTTGTAGCAGGATTACTCAAAACATTATGGACCCACTTGCATGAAACTTTATGTTTATATATGTCTCCGTCATGGTGACATGTCAATAAATTTGGATCCAGGAATCCAGAAACGTCATACAGGTGGGGGATTGGTCTGCGCTCTCAGAGAGCTCTTGTTTTTCTTATGTTTTATATTTGTTCAGTTCTCATTCTCCTTGTAAGCACTGTCCGACTTATATACGCAGACAGCATTGCTAATTATCTCTCGTAATGACTTTTATTTCCAAAGTAAATATTCTACTTTTCGCTAATGTATGTCACAGATGTGGTTATTAGTTACTTAATTAGTTGTTGAGTTAAGATTTGATACGAAACAAATAAGATGACTTTCCGGTATTTGCAGCTACCAAGCTGTATTCAAAGTAGTTCAAACGTGTCTAGGGCTGCGACTAACAGTTATGTCCATTGTCGATGAATCTGTCGATTAATTCCTCGATTAATCGAGTAGTTGTTTGGTCAATAAAATGGTGAAAAATGTTTCCAAAATTCAACATGTTGTTTTGCTTTGTGCACACACCAAACATATTTGGTTCACTGTCACAGAAGAGCAAAGAAACCAGGAACTATTCACATTTAAGAAGCTGAAATCTGCCAATTGGGACTTGAACCGATTAATCGATTATCAAAATAGTTGGCGATTAATTTAGTAGCGATTACTAATCGATCACTCCATTAACTGTTGCAGCGCTTAATGTGTCCCACATCAATAACACAGGAGCACCACAGGTCTGCAAACAAAAACAATCTTTCATTTCGATAGCTAAGGTGCAGCAACGGCCGATGTATTGGTATCGAGGATATCGTGCTCCCGGACATCGGCATCGGCATCGGCCCCCGGAAATCCATATCGGTCGGTGTCCACTCAAGATCGGATAGGACTGGGCCTCGCCGAGCCGGTGCCGACTGGTGTGCACGGTGACGCGGCTCGACACGCGGCTCGACACGCGGGAGGCGACCGCAGTCACTTCACGGTCCACACATCTACCCATAACCGCATGTCTCGCTCCAGTCAGGTCACTCGGGAGCGTCGACACACCAGCAGCATCCCGGGGTGGAGGCTGCTGTCGTCCACCTAACGGCCGCGGATCTACTTCGAAACCGCAAAAAGAAGAAGAAGAAGAAGAAGAAGAAGAAGAAGAAGAAGAGGCGTCGCTGCGACACGACCGGTCTCTTACCTCGTGGACTGCGCGTTGGACTCGAACGGACAGAAGCGGAGCGTGATTTTCTTCACAGCCTTCAGCACCACGGTCGCTTTGCTGGGGGCGGCCATCTTTTTTTTGTTGTTGTCCTTCCCCCCCGCAGCGACCTCTGACCTCGACGGAGATCTAATGGCGCTCGTGTGGCGGCGCCGCTCGTGCGGCGCCACGAGAGGGCGCCAGAGGATCGACGAGCGAAAGCTGATTCAATAAGAAAAGAAGAAAAAGAAGCTGGGGGTTTTATTTGAGCATCTGTGAGAATAAAGATGATTTTAGATATAATCTTTATTCCTGTTCATTAGTCCGAGTGTTGAAATCTGTTTTCTAATCTTGGTTATCAAGAGGTTTGCGTTAAAATTCTTTAAATGCAACACAGGGCAGGTACGTTAACAGGAGCCTCTCTTTTGTACGGTGGCCGGGAATTGCAAATCACAACGACCAGTAAGAAAACAAATCACAAAACACAATGACAAATGAGAAAACAGGACGGCAAATCACAGGACACAATTACAAATAAGGCGACATCTCACAATAAGAAAAAAGAGTTGTGTGATTGTCGTTGCATTGTGTTTTTTGTATTTTGTGATTTGCTGTTTCTGTTTTCTTAAATGTTTTTGTGGTTTTTTTATTATTTGCCGTGGTGTTTTGTGTTTCGCCATTGTGATTCGCTCCTCATGGCTCCTGTACTTTCACAATGACACACAGCTCATTATTGTAAACTCGGGGAGAAACTGATTGTGGCACCTTCCAGAAACAATCTGACAAGCGCTGTCACAGAACAGCATTATGACAGTTGGGGGGTGGGGGGGTCTGTCAGGCACTAAGTCAATAAAGGAGGTGCTGCTCTCCAAATAGACCATCAAACAGACACATCTCATAATCAAATAGACAAGGAGGATACAAAATGGTCCCGGGCTACTGCTGCTTCCTGCACTCCTGCAGATGAAAAAGGTCAAAGAGCCTGTCGGCGTATCGAAAACAGGTCGGAAATGGAAACGCAATTTGAATTTTGACTGTGTTAGCACTTGAGTCAAATTTGATTATGCGACGAATTGTTTCCGTGAAATAAGCAGGCGTCTGCGTTTGATGGAGGAAGAGGGTGTAGCCTCAAAAAACGGCCATTTTGCAATTTTTTTCAAGGGGAAGCTTATCAAATTTGATTTTCAGAGTGAAACCAAGTGGGTGTGCTTTTATCTCTTAGCCAGCATTTTGATATATTTTCTCAGTTAACTGAACAGTGGTCAGATATGATTTGTTTTCTCACTAAATCAACCCATCAGCCCGTTCTGTAAAACACTACTTCTATGTTTGCACTTCCTTGAGCTGTGTATTTATAGCCACCCTGTTTTCGGGGCATGTGACGGCACAAAAGTGTTGTCCACAGTTCAGCACGCCCCAAGGCCCGTAGAACTTTATCCTGACTCCAACATGCTTCAAATCTCTTTCCTGAAAGGCCGACAGTCTGACCCAGCCTGTGACAGTTAGACATTGGAGGCATGGGGCGCTAAATTTAGACTCGCGGCTCCTGAGAGGCGAAAGCATTTCCTATACGCGCACACACCCCACACACACACTTGTACAGTACACAAGTAGTTGTACTACATGTCCAGTAATCAAGGTGGGGGAGAGGGCAATGAGAAACAATGAATGCTCAGGGGGATGGTGGATCTCACAGGATTTCATCTATCAGCATAATGAGTATAATAAGTTATGAAATATTTTTGTTTGGGATGTTAAACATGTGTCAAACTTCTATTAGGCTGTATACTATTACTCCACTGCAATACAACATCTGACTGACACTTGGTTTAAGAGTTTATATACAATATGCTCTTCACGCCATGGGTGACACCCAAATGTAGGTGTGAATGTAGAATATAGAAGCTGTGTTTTTATCATAATGTTATGGAGCGGCAGCTGAGAGAATGAAATGAGAGAGCGATCATAACAATGTATGTGTGAAAGCCAGGATTTCTCAGGAAACACCAGCACTTTTTTCTTTACTCCAGGAGAGAAGAAGGTGTTCCCAACTCGAGACAAACGCACAGCCGACGAGGAAGTGGCACTGAAGTGCTGCTGTATTCATCATACCAGCCACTATTCAAAGTGACTGCCAGGAAGTCCCAGGAGTCCTGAGGGCTTTGAGGGCCCTAACCCTTCTCTGGAACTCATAAATCCTGGAGCTTGTACATTAGTTAAAAAATAAAAAATTTAAATGAAATAAATGTGCATGTTGAGTTAACTGTCATTTAACTTGCTCCGCTTTAAACAACAAAGGCAACGTTGTCTGTCAGGTCTTTTATTAGACGCTGATGAAAGTTTGCACATGTCCTGACGGTGACTACCAAGGTGCACAAATAATTTTGACAGAGATGTTTTTAAGATGAAACAAACTGAATTTTGTCTTCAGTTCTTATCTTTTGGTTCTGAATATTTATTAGATTTAAAAAAATATATAATAGATATTAACAAAATCCTGTAAATGTGTCGGAGAGCAGCACACCTCGGGGAATGAATATAAGACAAATGAGAGAGATGTGCGTGTAAGTTTTTCCCCCCCATGTAACATCATTATACGTACATTTTATGATATTAATCTGGAAAGTAAATTGTGGACCAATTTCAATTATATTCAAATTAAATTTGATTATGTAGCAATACCAAGTACAAACGCTCAGCATCTCCAACAACGCCCTGACCTGCTCCCACGTTCGCGTATCATTGTGAATGTGAAGAATAAAACTACGGACATCTACAGTGAAGCCCCTGAAGGACTGCACTTCCCATGATGCTTTGCGCGGCCGCTCTGCATGGCGCTCCTCCTCCTCCTCCTCCTCCTCCCACCACCAGCGGAGCTCGGAGCGGCGGCGGCGGCAGACTGAACTCAACATCTCCGTGTGTCTCTCATGTCCAGAAATGTGCGCAGGCTGAGCAAGCGAGGCGCGTCGCTGCCCGTAGCCGCTCTCCAGACAGCACGTCCCCGCACGCCAGCACCGCGCAGTGAACCGGCGGGAGAGGATAGAGACGCACGGAACCAATCCGGACACTTTCTCCTCCACAGCGCAGCCCGCTGAATGTCGCCTCTCCTCCCTCCCCGTCCCTCCAGCTCCGGTAGGTCCGTCTCATAATCTCCCTGTATGTATGTATGTATGTATGTGTGTGTGTGTGTGTGTGTGTGTGTGTGTGTGTGTGTGTGTGTGTAAAAGTTGCGGTTGTTTTATGGGTTGGTGAGAGCGTGTGGCACCAGTGCGCAAATGCGTGCGCGTTGTGTGTCTGTGTGTGTCTGTCTGTCTGTCTGTGTGTGTGTGTGTCTGTCTGTGTCTGTGTGTGTGTGTGTGCGTGTGTGTGTGTGTGTGTGTCTGTGTGTGTGTGTGTGTGGAGGGGGCGCGCTGGGAAACTTCACTGACTGCTGCAGCCTCCGCGCCGCGGCCGCGCTGAAACCAAAAAATGCGAGCGGCGGTGACAGCCGGAGCTCGAGCAGGGACTTGTTGCCCTTTGCAACAAAGACAACAACAACAGAAAAATAAACCGTTCCGTGTTTCCTGTTGATATCAACCAGTGCAACGCTGCTGATGCTGTGAATTGTAAATATATATACTGTATATATTTTGCGAGAAGTTAAATGAAACTGCATCCATCTCCATCTCCACTGATGTCTTTATACTTGTTGTTTAAAAACTGGCTGCCCATTTCCTCATCATCATTCAGGCTGCTGCAGTCAGTGAGTTCAGCTTCACGCCATTGGTGATTTTTTTTTTTTGCGGGGGTATAAATGATAACCTTGGCGTGGCCTTCAGAGTTCCACGACCACGAAACCTTAATATTCCTGTGATCGTGATGGATTTTCGTTTAAATTTTTCCCCTCATCACTTGCAGGTGTCTTTGTTTACAGTGCCCATATGTATCCATACAGGGAATCGGCCATATGGCGCCCTGGCGTCCCTTTACCATGTGATTGGTTCATTTACAGATCAGCAGAACCCTTTACAGGAAGCTATGTGGTTTTCATAACTGCAAGACACTTTGTTGTGGCCCGGGGCAACAGATACACTGGTGTTAGTCATGGACACACACACACACACACACACACACACACACATCACTCCATGTACTGTACGGATGGTCATGTGTGGATGCTGCTGACCCCTCCGGATTTTCCTCAGTCGTGCACAAACAGCACTGTCCTCATTGACACTGACAAGTACACGGCCTCTCCTCCCATAGAGCCCAGCTCGAAGCCATGTATGCATTGACAGACACTCATACTGTATGTGCATATATACATGATGTCAGCACACACATGCTGAGACAGAAGCACGCACACACGCACACACGCACACACGCACACACGCACACACGCACAACTCTCGGTGGATCCGTCTCTGTAATTGTAAATACGAATTTCCTCTCTGCTGACCTGCCAAATAAATAAGCACCCTTTTTCACACTCTGTCAGTTCTCCTCGAGTTCTCTCTTTTTTCCTCCCACAATTCTCTCTCCTCACACACACACACACACACACACACACACACACACACACACACACAGCAAAACAGAAACCCTCTCCTGCCTCAGCCAGGGCCGCTGTGTTCAGTAGTTGAATGGGAGCTGTTGGCAGCACATCTTCCCCGCAGCAGCCAGGCTTGCACCGAAGTTGACATTCATTTCAGTGAACACAGTTTAATTTCCCTTCGCGTTCACTCCACTTCCTTGTGTGTTGGTGTTAAACATTAATGAAATTGGTATTTCGCTGACATCTTTTAACAGCAATGTGGTAAACAAATACCTTTTGTTCACCGTCCCCCTAATTGAAACGACGGGGAGTCATTTTATTCCTAAACCCAACAAAATTGTTTTTGTCCGCGGCCGCAACGCTCGTACTGTTGTTACCATGGCAACGGATGTGCAGTATGCATTCCACAGGCGTGAGGGAGGGTGGCGATGCTGTCGTTTAGGTTGGAGGACCTGTTGCTTGACAAGTGCACCTGCACTTTTACCCAGGTCACATCGGCACGAAGCCGGCTAAATCTGAAAATGCAGTTCATGTGTAAGAAGGTCTCGTTTCCACTCTTGACCTTCGTCGTTGTTTTCATGAGTTTTTTTTTGTCCACAGTGAGACACTGAAGCCGTCTTCAGAGATGAAGATTCTGAAAATGTCAGAGGAATTGCGTCCGGGCATTCTTCCGAGTTTGCCGTTCAAATGTGACGAACCCCAGCAGGAGATTGTCTCGGTCAGAGGCATTCACACCAACTGGAGAATCTGTGGGTTGACTACAGCGTGCAGGAGGCAGGAGGCCGGACATTATGATAAATCTGCCACAGTGTTGTTTGTTTACAGTCATCAACACGCCCACTCACTCGCTGTGATTCTTCTGAGATTTTCCTGCTGTATGCTCACATGGGCTCACTCGGATATTCTAGGGGAATGTTGCAATGGGGCCCGGCAGGAAAAGCTGCGGACAATGTCCGGAGCGACATATGCCGACATTTGAGCTGTCACATACAGCCCCTTTCGGAGATGTTCTGGAGAATGTTTGGACTTCAGTGCATGTCTGCAAGCTTTAGACAAAAGAAAAAGCGGCTACATGTAATACCAAATCCAAATTTTGGTACTGGCCGACAACTGAACACGATTGGACTACAGCGTAGTCGGGGGCCTTCTCCTGGTGGAAGACCGTGCAGAGCGTGACCCTGTGCGGTCGACCGCAAGACTCATGATCACAACACAGCAAGTCGCGTCGTGGGGGCCCTCACAGCGACCCCACCACTTTGAAAGTCGCTTCGTCTGAATTTCCGGTACGAAGAAAAAGGGTTCGATTACTTTGAGGGATGAACTAATTTAACCTCTGCAGGCCGCTGTAACTCTTGTAGTATTCTGAGTCGGAGCACCATGTGATAACATGACTTTGCAGAAAGTCATTAGCTGGACCTAAACTGTTCCCTGACCAGGAGGCTGAACAGCTGCCGGTTGTGCACTCAATGAATCTTGTTCTAATGTGTCTGATTGGCTGATAGAATCACAGTGACGCTGCTTTACTGGGCCTGAAAGGTCCTGCTGCTGAAAGGATATTAAGTATATAATCACGCTCCGTCTGATTTCTGTGAAAGTAGTAGTTCCGTCACAGGCCGTCGTTCAGCAGACGACACACATTTCACACTCACCCAAGCTCTCACAAGCACAGAGCCCCCATCCCCATCGTCGGTAGGCAAACAGTGAAGTGTTGGGCTCTGCACCCCAGGTATTGCAATTACCCCGCGCTGTTTGACACCCCCTGTCCATCGGAGACGCACACACCTCGGGGGAATTAGACTGAGGATCGAGTCCGGGGGAAGCCGCGTGTTGCTGTGACGACCGAAGCGCTTGGTTGTTCGTTGAACGTCAGGCTCCGCTCTGGATCCAGCTGGATTCTGTTTTGGAAATGGAAAGTGCTGTCGTGCTGCTGAGAGAATCACATTTCATGTGATGAAAGCGAGGACAGATACATGTTTTTATGGTGAACTAAAATAGTGAAGCGAGTAAAGTTTATCTTGCTGATCAGAGCACCCGGGTAATTTCGTAAAGTCCCTACACAGAAATAACAAAGCCAAACTCAATTGGCCCTTTGACACAATTTTATTTCCTTGTTTGGATTAATGTTTTTTTGTTGTAGCGTTTTTTTACTTTTTTACTAAGAAAGATGTGGATTTGCACGAAGAAAGAGGAAATGCACGAGAGTCAACAAAGTTAGGTCAAAGGGGAAGCCTCTGTGGCCTCTCACTTGAGTTGCTTTAAGACGTGAACTTTCGAGAGTTTGAAGTTCACTCATGAGAGCCTGTCCTCAAACGCACGCCGCGGTCAATGTCGTTTTTTGAAACGGCGTATTGCGACATACGTAGGAGGTCCTTTTAAAGGCCGCAGAACTCGAGTAATGTTATAGTTATGTACACGGCTCCACCAAAGTGCAATGGAATGACTGAGTCAGTGGCAAAGGGTTTTATCGTCACACGTGTGATGTCTTGAATGTGTAACGTTGCTCTCTGACGTCTGTCATTTTATAAGGCAAAGGGAACCAGCTGCCGGTGGAGAAATGTATCATTAACGCTGCACTCCCTCGCTCCAGGTGAACCGGGGGTGGCTGCTTGTCTCCTCCGCTTGTTAAGATTAAATGATTCGGAGAAAGAGAGAAATGAAACAGCGTAACAGATTCAATCAAGTGAAGAAGGGGATTGAGCGGAGCGGGGGGGGGGGGAATAACATAACAGTTGCAGTGCATCGGTTGGGTCATCACTGGTGCTCCCCCCGGTCTCCTCAACGCGATTGACTCGCGCGGAATTGATTTTTCATTTGTTCTGTACAGTCTGAGGGGTTTCTTGTTACGCCGTTTTGAAATCGCACTTTGTGATAGCTGTAAGAGATGGAGCACCCGCAGCGCTTCTTCTTCTGAAGGGACACGGCCGCACTATCCTGAAAGGCCGCACTTGAGAGAGTTTTTGAATCTAGAACAGGTTTAGAGAATTCCCACTGTAAAACCGGCAGGACGTGGCGAAAGGCAGTTGGCAGGTATTCGTTTTTGAAACGGCTTCTTTTTCTCCACACCACGGTGAATTCAGCGATCTGCATATTCAAAGTCGGGAAACTACCCGAATTTTTCTGCTGAGTTCGAATGGAAAATGTTGCCCCGTAGTAAATCAGTGATGCATCGGATCATTGGACCATGACGCGTCTCTTCCTCTGTGTGGAGTTTCAGATGACTTTTTCATCGCTCATCTCTTCTTCTGTGATTGTGATATTGGCATCACCACGTTGAGAAATGTAGCAGCTGAGCTCATCGTGTAAGCATTCCAACCTTAGTCATGCCTGGTTGCTTTTATTGTTCTTGTGTGTGTGTGTGTGTGTGTGTGTGTACGTGCGTGTGCGTGCGTGCGTTTTCGAGAAACATGTCTCACATAGTGTCATGGTGCTTCTGAGACACTAAAAGACTCAAGCCAGACTTGTTTGTCCTGACGTACAGTGGTTGGAATCCTGCCCGATCTTGCTGAGACACACACACTTTGCAGTCAAAACGATATAGTACATGCCGTACACACACACACACACACACACACACATACACACACCCTTACACATAGAGTATTTACTAAAAAACACATACATGATCAAATCCAACATATATGAACCAGACATGCACACAGGTTCCACGTACACTCATGACACAATTGTTTACCTCTTCTATACAGCACAGTACAGTACGCGCGCGCGCACACACACACACACACACACACACACACACACACACACACACACACACTCACAGAGTTATCAACTCAGTGCACCCCTTAGCAATTTTCTCACGGATACCAAGGCGTTCCAGTTTGTATTCAACTGTTCCGCTGCTGGGTTTGTGTGTTTGTGTTGTGCAGCTCTGAAACTCACCTCACCCCTGTGCCCACTGTGTGATGGGTGTGTGTGTGTGTGTGTGTGTGTGTGTGTGTGTGTGTGTGTGTGTGTGTGTGGATGCGATTAGCTGAGATTGCCTTCGGGACAGCTCCTAATGGGAAATAAGAGTCCCTCCTCGCAAGAATTGTGGGTAACTCAAGTTGCTCTGTATTCATCCCCCGGCGTTGGAATCTCAGGATGGAGGAAATCTCAAACGATTTGCATTCCGCTGTCATTGCTGCCTGGTGCACGCGAAGATTAAGGCTCTGTTTGGAGCTTTCAGACCATCATCGGCACATGGAGCTGGCTCCGTGGTCGTGAAGATGGATCTCAACGTTAGAAATAGCTCGTAAGTCACTCTCGATGTGGGATTGTGATGCGATGTGTGAAACTACTATTTCAAAGGTAAAGAATGGACTTTCGTGCTCGATGGAGGAGTTTTAAAAAATGCTCTCTTGCCATGTGTTACATGAGAATATTGATACCACCCTCAGGTCCGATATACTACGATGCCAGCTAGGCCGCAAGCCTACGGCTGGTGTGGTTGTAGCCAAAGGAAACAAAAATCCTTCTACCAGCACCGCTTCAGCTTGTCAGAAGCCGGGTTGGCTTCCCAGCTACGCAGATAGTTTCAGTTTGATCTGATCAGGTTTTTTAGATCTGTCTCTGCGATTTCTGCCGCCGACCCATCTCAATGGCGGTGAAAGGAATTTTTTCTTTAAGCTCTAAAAGCTATAGGAATGACATTCAACAAAAACACAGCAGGAGCACGTGCTTCCAGAGAGAATGTCTACTTCAGGCGTTTTTTTGCCTTTCGCATGGGCTCTCTCAGACATTTTAAAAGTGGGGCCTGGCAGGAAAAGTTGTGGAAAATGTCCCGTGCAACATGGCGCAGACCGTTGCGTTTTCACATACAGCCCCTCTGGAAAGGTTTTCGGGAAAATGTCCGGACCTCAGGGCATGTCTGAAAGCGGCTTCCGGCTCTTTTACAGCGAAACAAGCGTCCAGACGGTCAAAATGTAGAAGAAGAAATGAGCGCATTCACCTGGGTGTTGTGTTTCCATCACTGCCGATCGGAGCCGGAGACCATAAAAACCAGAGTCATTTCACCCAGGAGTGAAACGCCGAATGTTTCCATTCCCATTGCGGACAAAAGACAGATGTCGGTGGGTGTTGGTGGGTTTTTTGACCAGTGGAAAAAGGCGCTTAAGATGCACAAGTGACACATTGGTTTGAGTGATGAGCCGGCGCACTTTGCCTAGGTACTCTTGAGTGTACTGCTGATTGAATTTCCCACAAAAATCCTTGCATCGCTCCAAATGTTCCCCCTCTTTTGGTGTTGCAAAACATTTCCAGGTGCAGACAAATTCCTGCGAAGGCTGTCAGCCGCCGCTGCGCGTTACAGTGCCTCTACATCGACCGCGGCTGATGATTGAACCGTAAACAACGCCAAGGTTCACGTTAGTTTCCCTCGTGTGAATTCTGATTCGCTGCCTCAGAGGGCCGCCGTCGGCTGTTATTGTCTCTCCTTGCTCTGCAAGTCAAATGGAGCCAGGCAAGCGACTGGGAGGGGACGAGTGGAAACATCCTCTCTCGCAGAAGCAGAAGCCACTAGGATTCGTGGGAAGTGTGGTTTTACCTTCTGATAAGCATCGTGAGCACAAACACGTTGCACCTTGGAGTGTGTGTTGGAATGATTAACAGGGGTGTTAGAGGGGCGAGGTGATGTGATGAACGGTAGACATGGTTGAGGGAACAGTGTGTGTGTGTACATACTGTCCTTTCTCCTCGGTGTAAGATTTTGCTGATGCAGCACGCACACGAATGCACGCGCGAACGCGCGCACGCACACACACACACACACACACACACACACACTCACACACAGCATGTTATAGTGCTATGCTATAATGTCGCCCAAGGGGATGATCCTCATCTCAAAGAGTTGACTAAAGCGCCGCGGCGTAGGCACATATGTACACATTATATATACCAATTGTAAACACACACACACACACGCACGCACGCACGCTAAGCACCAGTCAAAGGTCTGCACACACATACTGAGCCTTCTCTGTGTTTTCTGTATCAGCTCATTTTTTTGTCATGGTGAAAGCAATATCTGTTTTTTTTTGTGTGTGTAAATTCTGTTTCTTTTCCCCCTTCACTGTACTTTGCCCTTCGGCATCCTCGCCTAGCGAAAAAACAATCATGTTTTTGTGGAAAACAAGGGAGCGAGTGATAATTCTATCTTGTACTTGGTTTTGTTTTTTTATTAATGCACAGTGAGGCAGTGTTCTTTTCGGCGCTGATTTCGGTCATCATGTGCTTATGGGGTCAGGTGTTCAGCGTCATGAGGTTTGCTGTTGGAGAGATAATGAAACGACAGAACACAAAGACGTGATTGTTGTTTCTCCCACAGTGTCTTTGTGTGTGCATTTAGCATTTGTTTTTTCATGCGTGCCGTGAAGGCACACGTGTCCCGTCGTATAAGCGGAATGGTGGTAAGCGGTTTGTGCTCCGCGGGGTGGTTGTTTGCTCCGTCTATGTGCCGTCTGATGATGGATGGCGCGGCCACAGGATTGGCTGACACCATTTTACACCTTTTCTCTCCATCTGTCTGTGTCTGTCACCCTCCCTATTTCTCAGTTTGTTCCATTTCTCGCCTCCTTATTTGTCTTCGCTCCCCTCCAGACTCCTCGTCTTCTCTTCACCTGTCCTTCCTCCTCATCTCGACTTGCATGCCAGTCCTCCTCCTCTCTGACCCTTCTGTCACCACGTCTCTCTTATTCGCATTTCCCTTCAATTTGTGCTCCTTCCCATTCCTCTCTCTACATTTGTAATTTCGAGATGTTCTGATTCCGATACCAGTAATCGGAAATGCCTCGGATACTGCCGAAAAAATGCCTGGATCAGTTTCACCCATCTAAAACGGCAATTTTCTGCAAAGGTTCTTTTTAAATTTTCACAAGCTGTGGGTGCACTTTAACAGGTAGTTTAAGGAAATAATTGTTGTTTATTTCCGAGATTCATTTATTTGTGTTCTTTATCGGTTTTGAAGTTCTGTGACAGTAGAATCGGACGATATACAAATTCGAGTAATGGTATCGAAACATCTGTAATCGCTCTTTGTACCCTTCCCTTTTTGTCTGTCGTAGCCTCTAATAACATAAGAAACATAGGAAAACCAACTGTAGTTGCCGTGGCGTCGATCTTGATCAGAGGCAGTTGGGCACAATCACTCACTCTCACTCTCTCTCTCACACACACACACACACACACGAATATAGTCTGTCCTGCTTGTAATTAAAGAGCACCTCCCTCTTCCCTTCTCCCAAGCAGGCTCACAATAGGAAATGCCCCCATTATCTCTACGTGCACCGGCGTATTAATATAAGCCGTAGACAAACAAAGTGTGGGTACGTGCTCTGCTGTGCCTGCACTCTGATAAAATACAATGGTGCAGGACTGGTATTACATGACCGGCCTTCTCAGGCGGGTTTTCCCTGAGGTTGTTGCACTCGTCTGTGTAGTAATGTGGTGGGAGAGGGCGAACAAAAGAGAGGCGTGAAAAGAAAAAAGGGGGAAAAATGTGGGAAATGAAGTGAAAAATAGAGTTCTCTGGGGTCAGACATCATCAAATTTTTGATGTAGAGGTTAGAGAATCGAATGTTGAGTGGACGAGGTGATGCAAAGATAAATCCAGGGATCCTGTCAGAATCAGTGTCATGTACACGGTTTTATGGGGAATAACACAGTTAAATGCTTATTATCCTCATAAATGTATCAGGTTTTTTTTTGTCTCAACAGCCAACGATTCAAAAATGTAGCCTGACTAGAAACCATGAACATTTAATCAAAACAGCTCCATCTTACCTCTCTTTTAATCGACCAATGGTTTCAGCGCTGGGGGCCTGAAGAGGAGCCATAACTGCACTTCCGATGGTCACCAGACAAAACTGATAACACACTTAAAAAGTCGGATTGGTTTGCCCCAAAACGACACCAACGTCTTTTGCGACTCTGCGAATCCATATTGGTGTGAGATCATCATTGTGTCTAATGTTTAAATACTCAGTTATTGTTTTGGTATCCTCCTCCTACTCCGATGGCCACCAGTCGAAAAAAGGTGTGAACCTGAACCGTGTGCTTGTGTCAAGGCAACAACACGCCCGGCTTCCAGACGATCGGCTGTGTCGGGGCTGGGGTTGGGACGTGTGTCATACGACTGCCATCTTTGGCATTACAGAATTTTCAATTCAAAATTCCCTAAATGGTTTGTCTCCTCCCATATACAGCACCCAATTTCCCCCAGGAGACTCAATTTCCCCCGGGGATCAATAGAGTATTTATGTCTCTGGATAAGTTCACAGTTATTTGAAAGGCACCTTCGTATCGTCCACTCCTGTCTCGTAAGTACCTGCCATCCACTCCTCTTCGTATTCCAATAAGATACATCAATAAGTTATTAAATGAGGCAATTTCCATTTTGGACTCTCCACCTCTATTCTCCCGCGAAAGGTCAACGCCGTCACCACTGCTCGACGCGGGACAATGGTTGGAAATTTATGGGTTTATTGTCAGTCAATAAGTCAATAACCTGCGATTCCACTGGAGTGGTTTGGTGTCGCTGCAGAGATTCTGCCTGCCGCTGCGGTCTCACTGCATCGACAACGTTAAATCTGATCATATCAGCAGAGAGCGGGAGGTGTAGAGGCTGCGGATCAGGACGGGGCTGACCGTTTACAGTGAGGGCTTGAGGCTTGTCTGTGTGTGTATGAAGCCAAAGGTCAGAAGACAAATAGTTTGTCATTGTGTGTCATTGTATAAAATGATGAACTATGAAACTAATTCAGTGGTTTCTCTGATCTTGAGTGAGCGGCTCTGCCCTCAGTTTGATATTGGCATTAAAGGAAGCGATCAGGTTTGATTTCCGTCCTGCCCTAATTGGTTGTGATTATTTGAAGCCATTATCCAGCCGGTGCAGAGGAAATGACTGCCTACTTTTATCAATTTTTCTCCAGAGAGAAGCCTCAAGCCTGATTGCAAACGACTGTTTACAGCGGGGAGAGTATTTATTAATGGACTGGAGGGCGTTTGGTCACCAGAGAGTGCGACGTGCGCGCTTGGATGAGAGAGAGAGAGAGACACAGAGAGAGAGAGAGTGATTTGCAACATGAGAATTGTAGGAGAACTTGAGAAAGATGCAATTATTGCCATTAGGACTGTTTGCACATCTTCGAAATGAGGGGACTGCTCTCTGGTATCTGCGAGTCATCCAGGGAATTTACTCTGTCTGCTTCTGTTTTTTTCGAATCCATCCTCCCCCTCCTCCTCCTCCTCCTTCCTCTCTCCATCTATGTCGCCGCTGGGCCCCTTGAATAAGCCGCTTGTTTCGCCTCTGCTGGCGTCTTGTAAATATGCTTCACTATTTAGGCCTAGACAGCAGCAATGACAAAATGTAAAGGGAAGGGAGTGAAAGAAACACGCATAGACCAGAGAGAGAGTGGCACACACACACACACACACACACACACACACACACACACACACAGAATTAGACAGAGTGTTGACTGAATGAGTAAATAGAACCGGAGAAAAGATGTTTGAGCCAAGTGGAAGAACAGAGAGTTGATTGTTGAGGTGAGCGTGGGTCCTTTCAGTCCCCCTACAGTTTGTCCCTGATGTTTTTATAAGATTCTCCGATGACAGCTCTATTAATTGAACAAGAAATACGTACGAGGCAATTTTATAAGAATTATTGTTCATCTGATCGTTTGGAGCAGAAAATAAACCTCAATACTGTTTTCAATACAGTGCAGGACTAAAAGAATACACAGTGTAAATGAGAGGATATGGAAAACATCAGGTCATCTGCTGCAGCCGACTGCTGTCTTCATTCAGTTTATCTTCCACTTGCATAATCTTTTATGTCAAAGCTCGGTGAGGCTGTGAAGCGTACGGGTGTGGCCCGCGGAAGTGGCGTTTTGGAAAAAATCCCCCACGAAGCTTAAACGCTGAAGTTGCGTATGCGGAAGCTGCTCCTTCACGTTCAGAGAGTGGGAGTGGGAGTTTTTTTTGACAAGAGGAAGATAAAGAGGGAGGGGGGGAGATGAAAGTGGTTTACCTTGCAGGAAGTGATTTCAGTGCCAGCGGGAGGGAGAGAGGACCTTTTTCTAAAAGAGAGACGTGAGCATGGAATAGAGGCGACCCGCCACAGCGGGGATCTGTGCTGAGCGGCACTGAACAGCGACATTGAAAGGTTTCGAACCGGAGCCGGCCCCCCTGAGCTCTCCACGGCTACTGAGGGGAAGAAGAGAGGAAATGATGAGAGGAGAGGGAAGGTAAAGAAAGTGGAGGATTAGTAGATGGAGAAGAGGGGGGAGCGTGTGGAACCATGGGTAGTCAAGTGAAGTGGAGTGGCGCCCATTAAGTCGGCAGAGTTAAGCACAAAGCTGACACATCTCTGACGCAGGACTTCAAGTCCGCGGGAGACGGTTGGCTTTTGGAGACGTGACAAATTCAAAACGCGGATAGAACTCACGGGGATGAGTGTTGGATTTTAATTAAAGGCTCCACTCGAGGTGGAGATTTGGATATGACTCCCTCAGAAATGTATTTTAGGAAAAGCGTCTCCGAATCCAGAGGAATGTCGGAATGGACAGATGGCGCAGACGAGAGGGGAAGGGAAGGAGAAGAGGAGGAGGAATTTGGCGAAAATGAGCCAATGGCAACTCTCAGATGGAGCAGACGGTGACGGCAGGAAGTCTACGTTGTAATCAGAGCTACCTGATGCCGCCTCATGACAACGCATAACAAACCCGAAAGAAGTCTTAGTCTTTCCACTCCTAGGCTTTCCCTCATGTCATGAAAGAATCATCCCCCCGGAAAAACCTTGACACATCACTGAAATATGAATCAGTGTCTGAGCTGAGAATTGAGTTCTGAATTTCTTTTTTCTCTTTTTTAAATGGTTAAAAAAAAGGGTGCGATTTCTGGTCTTAATAAAAACTGAAATGGCTTTAAACGTAATATCACATTCACACACACACACACACGTTCATACAGCGCTGGGGCTACATTGTAGTGTGAATGGGCAAAAAGTGTTTGGAAATTATTAACTGATCGCTTCGTATTGGTCCCGACTTGACGACCAGCGGTGAAGGTAACCACCAGTGTCAGTAGCAGTCCCCCTGGTCGTCGGTCCGAGGAAACCAAATCCATGGCTCTTAATTTTCATTAATGTTGTTTCTCATTCGTAGTATTTTCAATAACTAAGCATTAAGCAACCCGCTGCAATCTCCTTCCTGTTTACACCAGTACACGCATGCTCGGTGTTCATGGATGGTGACGTGATATTCCTTTAAAACTTTATAAAATGCCGTTTTAAAACAAAAACGTAGTAGTGTCTCATGAATCAGCTGTCAGGGGAAATTTAGGACTCCGTGTCTTGCCGGAGGACACTTGGGCATACGGACTGGAGGAGGGCAGCAACTAATTCCATATTGAATTAATCGGCGGATTATTTTCTTGATCAGTTTTGCAAAAAGAATTACGCAAAAAATTTGAAAAACGGCGATAAGAAGCTGCATTCAGAAGACTCCTTTTATCTGATCATCAGTCCTGAAGACGGACGTTAAAATTTACTATCACGTGTGATATAAAACACAAGCAGCGAATCGTTCGGTGTTTTTGCTCGAACGAGGCCAATAATTTGTCTTTCTGTTGGCCAGCTTCTCCATAAATCAGTCTCCCGCGGTAAAAACAGGATCCTGAAAGATCGTGATTCACAGGGACCGAAATAGTTAAAAGGCGTTTCCCCTTTTTGCTCTGTGCTTTGCTGCGGCATTGTTGCCCTGATTTGAATAAATGTTCAGAGAATTGTTCCCGCTCAAGCTGTCAGGAGCAATAAAGAATTGGTCTGATAAGGAACGGGCTGCAGTGGCTGCTGCAGTGCAAGAGCAGGAGGATGGGGGGGGGGGGGGGGGCCTCACCTCTTTATATTGTTTGTCATGTTTCTCATCCCCTGTTACCCCGCAGAAACACTTTTCCAATTTTATGGCGGCGCTACACACACATACACACACACACACACACACATATACACACATATACACACATATACACACATATACACAGACCAATGGCAATAAACGCACATCCGGCCATAAACCGGTAAATTAAAAGCCTGACTCAGTGACAAATGAGGCTGTGGGGATTTGCGACTTTTCAACCATGTTATGAAAGTTATTTTTAGGCTCTTCTCGGCCTAACAATGCCTCATAACCCCCCCCCCCCCCCCCAAAAAAAAAAACAGTGGGTAGGGCTTGGACACAAGCGCATACACACATACAATAGTCTCCGGCCCTAATAGCTGTAACTCCAGCTGTTTCGTCTCCGCTGAGTGAATTAACGCGGGGCGTTCCGGAGAGTGTTTGGTTCCCTGCCACGGGATGACTTGCAGCAGTGTAGCCACTGTGTGCAGATTCTGTGCCCCCCCCCCCCCCCCCCCCCCCATTCTATCAATAAACAGAAGCCGTACCCCTGCGGCGCTCTCCCGACGCCGCTGACGCCGTTCCAGAAACTTCACATCCCATTTGCGGTGATGTGGCGCCGCCGCCGCCGGTTCACTCCGAAGCTTTTGTGGCGCACGCTCTCTCTCTCTGCGCTGTCATCTCGCATCCGCTGACGGTTGCGAGTGAGCGTGCGGCGCGCTCATCTGTTCGAGCAGCGTTAGGCCGCCCGGGCCTTCCCCGAACTTGACATCCTCAGTCGAGCACGCACCGACTCACATCGACACAGATTTGCCGGAGAGCAAATCGCAGTGCCGCTGAATGCAAGAATCGTAGACTGCCAGAAAACACACACTTCCTCTTTTGAGGAACTCTCCATGAAATATATACAGTACACAATATTCATTATTGAGCCACATTTTGGACATAGCAATTCTCAACAGGATGTTGTTGATCATGGTTGGTTTTTTCACCTTGTTTCACTTGCGCTGTCTCCTTTTGAACACGGCCTTTTGAATTGTCGTGTGCTGTTAGCTGCGGATGAATTGCATGGATAAGAGCAACAACATCAATTGCTCTCCCTCGCTCTGAAGCGGCGCATCGACTGTCTCAGTAACTCAATCACTTTGGTAATGGCACAGAGCAGGGGCTGCGTGTATGTTCACAAGTGTGCGAAGGCTTGTGCGTGACATGTTTCATTCTTTTCAATTATGCGCAGGGATTTGGGGGGGCTGCGTGTACCGCGTGAACGTACTGTATGTGGTTGCACGAGGTGTCAGTCCTCGTGTTTGTGTCGTGTTTTCACGCACACGCAGGCGTTCTTATGCCGAGGCGAGCCCGCCAGTGTGTGTGTGTGTGTGTGTGAGGTCAGTGTGTCAGACACACACACACACTGGCGGGCTCGCCTCGGCATAAGAACGCCTGCGTATGCGTGAAAACACGACACAAACACGAGTGTGTGTGTGTGTGTGTGTGTGTGTGTGAGCAGATCTGAAAGATCTGCATTATCAGCCTCTTGGCAACAAGCAAATGGAGAACCACTGAGTTCTGTTTCTGTGTCTGTTCATCGCCAAGGTCCCGTCGCCCCGGGTTACAGGGTTGCTAGGGGGATGGATGGACAGACTGGCATCACCAGAGTGCCAGCTAGGCATGTGGGCTCTCTGCATCCTGATTCCTGCTCTTTTTTCCTCTCACCAGCCTCCTTTTCCTACACTGTACCTGGAGGAGGGCTCTGCGTGTATTTATTTATTTAATATTGATTTGAGTCGTGACGTTTATACATGAAATAAGTCGTACTCTTCATGCAAATAAAGGAGCCTTCTAAGAGTTTCTCAGTAGATGGCGACTCAAAACGGCAGAGGCTTTGAGTCTTATACCAATTTGAGGATTAGGCAGCGAAGTTTGTGTACTTGTGGATATTTGACTGTATGTGAAATACAACTGCTGCATAAACAGGGTGTGTTCTGTCCCTATAAACAGGAAGCGAGCAGGCCGCTTCATCTTCCTCCTCCTGCGCCTGTCTAATACCGACAGTTACACATTCGAATTAGTATCTGACAAACTGTACATTATGACCAGAGTTCCTGTTTGTTTCCAGTTATTGAGTTTCATGGTTATGGATGTGTGTGTTTAGATGATTGAATGATTAAATGTTATATTAAATGTCATTTATTATGACTGTAAAGTGCATAAATAATCATGATGCTATATGTTGTTTTAAAATACATTGCGTTTCTAGAGAGAGTGTTTGTGTGTGTTTGTGTGTGTGTTTGTGCGTGTGTGTGTGGGGATGTGTGTGTGTGTGTGTGTGTTTGTGTGTGTTTGTGCGTGCGTGTGCCAGAGAGGAAAGGAGTGGAGGTTTGAGGCGCCAGCAAAGAGGATATGTCTGGCAGCTGTGTCATTTCGCAGAGTAAAGGCTTATGGGAGAATTACAACGAATAAGTAGGAGGACACACAGACACACACACACCCCCCCCCCACACACACACACACACACACAACGTTCCCTCCACAATGAATTTGTGTGTTTAAAAGTGAGACAGCGTGTTGCGTGTGTTCACCGCTCAGTTGCTGCAGTGACACCCGACTGTGGCATTCACAGCAGCTGCCGCTGCTTCAGTCGCTTTCTGCAAACCCACACACAACGACATGAGGCCACATCACACCAGATGAATGCAAACGTGTTAAAAATTTTACTTTACATACAGAGTTTTTACTTTACATAAGTCCTACGGCCGTTGTTGCCTTAAACTGCACAGTTAGTGAGAAACAATAGAATGGAAGCACATGAAATGTAAATACAGGTTTCTATACCACAATAACTACAGGATATGGCTACTGTAATTCTATTATAGGATTATTTTAACGGTATATTACAAAACATAACGTTGTTCAATTTTAGTGCCACTCGATCATGACTGCTGAATGTGTTGCTGTATTCATTTTTCAGAGTCACACACCAAAGACACCCGTCAGGGATGATTAATGTGTCATGTTCCTGTGAAAAGTGTGTACTCATGTTTTCTTTGTGCGATCATGCGTAGTCTCTCATATGCTCTCATAAAAAAAATAAAATAATCCATGGTCTCATGGCCTCAGCTCTGGTTTGTAAGAAAACTGGATGGACGGCAACGGAAGGTGTGTCCAAATTCATCCCCCCTGTCGTTTCAGCACCATGGAGCTGCGTTCAAAGACTGTAAGCCTGGCTGCACACTCAGCCGTTCCTCTTCACGGGTCAGTGCGCTAATGTGCAGCATGCGTGCTGCGGGTTTGAGTCCAGGTTGTAACACATCGCGCCCTCTCAACACTTCCTGTCTTTGCTGTCGCTCCTATAACCTTGTAGCCAATAAAAACCTGTATGGCCCCCCGTGCGATGCTCCACTCAGCAAATCCCAGGAAACGGGCGATGGGCCTTATCATTGAGTCGTCATATGGCTCGATGCGTTGATCAGTTGCTCCGAGGAATGAACTCGAATTTGAGGGTTCAGTTAGGATTCTATACCTGGTAGGTCTCAGGTAAATAACTTTCTGTTCAAAGATTATTTTCTTCCTCCCAAAGGCGCGGAGATTGGTCGGTATTCTCGTGGGGACTCGGTCCCCCCGGAGTCTTGCCGTGCTTCGGCAGTCAACTCATGCCTTCTTCTACTTTCCGTTCGCTCAGCCTCTTTCATTTCCCGTAGAAATACTCGAGGATGAAGCGGGGCCTCTTTGGAATAACCCCAAACATCTCCTATAACTTCCTTTACTTTTACCGATCCCTATAGACTTTGTTTTAGTATTTCAGTCTATTTTAAAGAGCTGTCATGACCGTGCAGTGAAATGTCAAACCATCATAACCACAGAACCAGAACCAGAGAGTGTGTCTCTTCTCTGCTTTTAATTACTGAAGCAAGGCGATCGATAGGAGAAGTGCTTTGGAAGCCATCTGATACTTTACACATTTTAGTCAAGACTGGTCGTTAGGAAGGATTAAATGAACCTTAGAGGTAGTAGCAAGTGTTTTCTTTTTCTTCCCCTAAACCCTGACCCATTTGTTCCATCACATTTTCTTGGGTTTTGGATTCATGAGAGTCACTGGTGTTCCAACCTTGACTTCACCCCTGAAAGTTAAAATAGGTTTTGCTTTTCCTGCTCAGTGCACCACCAAGAGAAAACGCATGTGTTTTTCGTGGCTTTCTTATTTCCCCTTAGAAATAGCAGCTCCAAAGGAGACCACTTTCCCATGGACGCCACTGTATATTTTTTTCCTTCGCTACACGAGGTTTTCCTAAACAATTGTGTCAGCGTCTGCGTGGACGGTCAGCCGAAGACAAAACACTCTATAAAAGGATTTGAAAGCTGAAGCGAGAGCGGCCTCTCTCGCCGCTGGAGGAGGGATCTCCCTCTCGTAACAATGGGAACCACTTCAAACGGCGGTGGGCCACGTTTTCCTGCGGCGGTCGCGGCGGGTTTAGCCGCGGTACCACGGGCCTCAACCCGCTGTTTATTAGGAGCCCGTCAGCAGAACAATAGCTACAGGAGCCACATGCAGAAGAACGGCTAACTGCGCTGAGATAAGTGACAGGGCCAACCGCGGGACGAGGCCAAAACACAGGAAATTAGCCGTTGTTTACTTTCTCCTGTCTAGACTTGTTCCTACTAATTAAGTGCAAAGAGCCCCCTCCTTGACTTGGGATCTCCGAGGAGTGAGCGCTCAAGGTCACTGCTGCACGTTTCATTGTTGGTTTTCATGCGCTACTTCATGAAATGAAGCCGTGTTTGACCCATTTGTTGGCCCCCAGGACTGTGAGCTGTTGGCGTTAGCCTTACAATAATCCCCCGGTGACCCAGAAAGTCATTTCTAGAGCAGGTGGTTATGTGGGCCATAGGCCTAATAACACAACAATGGCGTCATATGGCTGAGAAAAGTGTCAAAGACAGCAGGGGTCCGGCATCTCAGTGTGCATTATTGAAAGCCACCACGCCAAATGTGTACCTGATCACTGCACAAGGCCTTAAAAGTTTGAGCTTCATGTGCTACAACTGCATTTGATTATGATTCTACGAAAGCAGCTGAAGTGCAACTTGGGTGAAGACTTGCTGAAATGCATCTGCCACTGAATTTGTCACACACACACACACACACACACACACACACACACACACACACACACACACACACACACACACACACGCTCATGCCCAGGATTGTAGAAATGTGGTGTGTGTGTCACCTCAAGGGTTTTATTAACAGGAGAAGGGGTGATGTCATTCATCTGAGCCCTTCTTAGAATGAAGGATTACTGTGTGTGTGCGTGTGTGCATCACTTACCAGTCATATTATTGAGGTGAGAGTTGATAAGAATGAAACCGTCTGACTTTTATAAAAATCTATACTACCGTTTCTCTAGATTTAGCCACAACGTTGATGTCTTCAGTGTGTCATTGTGTCATTTCGCACACAATCCTGCATAAGTGTGTTCAAAGTGCAACACAAAGGGTTGAAGGTTGACACGTTTCCCATTTTTGTAGGACAGTGTGAGGATGAAAGGGGTAAACCAAGAGGACAGTCCCTGTAAACTGCTCTGTTCTCTGGGGCGTCTTTTTCCAGATGAAGCCCTTGTCTCATGGCCTCTGCTGAAGCACTCACAGTGTGTGTGTGTGTGTGTGTGTGTGTGTGTGTGTGTGTGTGTGTGTGTGGCCTGTTTACATTCCACTGATACCTCTCGGGATTCCCGCCCCTCTGTCCTCTGCTAGCTCGCTTATTTGCCGGAGAGAAGGTACTTGTGTTTTTGTGGGTTTAGAATATATTTAGACTGGGACCAGCACTGACTCCTGGTCAAACGTCACAAACACAAACACATCCTGATGGACTCTTTGACCTCGAGGGGGGGGGGGGGGGGGACGACTCCTGCTGGAGTTCAAAATGGAAATGTGTTGTGAAACTGTATTCAGCGGAATTCATCATCCTGTTCCTCTCCTTTTTTACATTAATTATCCACACTGTTATTGTCACACTGGCTCAAAATTCCGTATGTGAAATTTTATTTAGTCTCAAAAATTTTATGATTTGTTCAGATCATTGTATAATTAAGATTTCAAGGTTGTTTTTCCTAATTTTGCATTTGTGGAATGTTTCATAGAAAGATTTTATTCAGGTTTCATTCAACGTGAGGCGATTTTGTGTAAAAATGCAGCTCGAGCTTAATTAAGAGCCGTGTGTTGTGATTCTCCTGTATTGCTCTGGACGAAAGAGATAAATATTCTAGCCTATGAAGCTAACGTTTGCCTCGTGCCTCACA
The DNA here is from genome assembly GCF_022379125.1 of Scophthalmus maximus. Taxonomy (NCBI): domain Eukaryota; kingdom Metazoa; phylum Chordata; class Actinopteri; order Pleuronectiformes; family Scophthalmidae; genus Scophthalmus; species Scophthalmus maximus. Next base: position 6,885,840 of record NC_061536.1, on the reverse strand, counting down.
CTGTGAACAGCAGAACGAAGTCAGATTGTGGAGGTTCGACTGTGAAGTCGATAACCACTCCCCTCCCTGGCCCAGGTGAGCGCACACTGTGTGAGTCAGGAGAAATTGTGCTATGAATACTTTAGAAACATTCAAAGCTCCAACAGACCTGTGATGTATGATCTGAGCTGATTCATGGAAACCCCTTATGTGCTGATGATGCATTAGTCAACCTGCTCCGTGTGTGTGTGCAGCTGCATCCAACTCAGTCCTCTCCTCATCAAGATTTCGAGGAAAACCCTACTCAACAAATTTGTCATTGGTCGATGTGCCAAAGATTGCAAGATTGTCATTTTTGCGCCTAAAGCAGCTTAAAGGGCAAAATCTGCGATCTCCTCCCTGGCGTCGGTGCAGCCTGGTAATTCCTCCTCAGGAGATGATTTCCTGCTCCTTGCTGTGTCACGGCTCATGATTGAACTAGTTGCCTTTTCAATTTCCCCCCTAATCCGCAGACGCAACAATCACACAAAGTCCGGATTTGTGCCTCTTCTCAAAGATTATTTTTCGCTGTATTCATGTGTTGTGGGATCGTAGAGACGGCAGAGAAAGACGGAAACGACGACACATAGAGAAAATGGCACATTACAGATAACACATTGCAAAGATCAAGAGCCGGTTCTCTTCGCTCACTATTTGAAGACACCGTGTCCTCGCAATCTACTGTGACTCGCAATAAGCGATGCAACGCTGACACACACTCTGGAAGTTCTTAAATTAACAAGCCATAAAGACAAGTCATCGTCTCCATAATACCAATGTCATGTATTGCATTTTACATTTCACCCAGGGTGATGGCAACAGGAGAGAAACAAATCACCATCAGCAGCTGTGTTAAGTGTCCAGGGCTTTGCTAATGGCCTGATACGAGTTTGAGGTCAGGAGAATTGAGCGGTAATTCATAAACGCGGCAACGTAATGGCTCTTGATTTTTTCGAGGGGCACTCGGCGGGAGTGTGTGTGTGTGTGTGTGTGTGTGTTGGGTTCCGAGGTGTGTGTGGAGGTAGTGCGCACAGTGGTGGTGTTGTGTGTGTGTGTGTGTGTGTGTGTGTGTGTGTTTGTGTGTGTGTGTGTGTGGGTTGCAGTCCGACCAGAACAACACTTCTGATCTGAAGCCGCTACGGGCGGGATGACTTTGTTAGTTTTTGAAACCACAGAAATAATTGGTTGGGTTTAGGATAATGACAATCGTTTGAGTTCAAATAAGTACCGGGCTACTGTGAGGGAAACCTAGTGGTTTAGGTTTAAGTGCCTACTTCATTAAGTAGCCGGGGGGGGGGGTCTCCCTGTTGATATGGCCAAAATTTGAACTACTTTGCTCATGGTTGGGTAATACCATTGGCTTAATCCAATGCTCTATTGGCCTATGTGATCTAATGCCATTGCAAACTTTGTGGCTTTCCAGCAACTTTACACTATTTCCTCCTGTGGTCCCGATGGACAAGAGTCCTAACTCTTACGGTCCTGCTCCGAGGCACCTTTCACACCCGTTATTTTTCGTTTTGGACTGAACTGAAAAGTCTGAAGGTCCCCGAGACACGGAGAATTAATGCTGTGACACTGCTGATCTTTCCTTTAAATGGTCACCCGTCTTTACTCCACACACCGTGGATCAGCGGTATTCATTTAATGAAAGGCTGTGTCTGTGTGCCACACACTTTCCCCCTTCGGCCCCTCTGTGTCAGAGTGTGAATAATACCGTCGAGGGTCACCTCTGTCTGCCTCGCTGTCGCCGCACATCTCGCCACATTACCCACCCGCTGTGTCAAAATGGGTTTCGCCTCTGGCCACTGCGGCTTCCTTGAAAGTGTCAGCGTGAAGGTGTCTCAGTGGCGCTTTCCCCTCTCAGGGCCGCTGCCAGCACGCCGAGTGCCTTAATGTATTCTTTCTCTCTCTCTCCCTCCATCTCTCTCTGTCACGCCCATGTGTGCCGCCTGCTAATTGGTTCATTTCGTTATCTGCGTGTGCGTCCGTGTCCATTTCTCACAGTGTTTCTGTGTCTCAATCCCTGAGTGTGTGTGTGTGTGTGTGTGTGTGTGTTTGTGTGTGTGTGTAAGTAAGTAATCATATACATGTGTGTCTGAGTGACAGCAGATTTTCCGCCACCAGCAGGCGTTCTGCTGGTTCATTTGGTTTTCAGCTCTCCCTCGGGACGCACCCCGCGGCCCCCATTAACTGATTCGAGGATGGCTGTGCCTTTGTAAATACATATATCCCACCATGTTATATATTTATTATACATGATTTATCCCTCTAGTTCATGCAGATGTTGGGCGCAGGAAGGAGTTTGTCATTGGCGGAGGTTTGGCGGAGAGATCAGTGCAGTCTTTGGCTTCAGTCGCGGTCGTAATGAGACGAATCTCCCAGTGATAAGTGATTGGTCAAACGTGAACTCCAGAAAGGGACATTTTTCCAGAGTTTGCTGTTCACACGTAAAGAACACAGCGGGAGATTGTCCGAGTTAGACAGATTCAGGCGAAGGGGTGGTGCCGGGGTAAAGCCCCAAGACGGCTGCCGTGAATCTTCCAGTTTCATGGCCTCACTTGGACATTTTCCCGACATGTTACTTGGGGGCTGGCAGAAAAAAAGTTCTGGAAAATGTGTGGAAGAACACAAGAGCCATAGCTACATGTTCAAACTATTCTTTTTGAAATTTGGTAGGAAGAACAAATCTCCCTCCTCATTATTATACGGTGCGCATCCTCTCCAAATGTGCTGCTGCTTTCGATCCCTCCTCTCTGACCTGGAGTACCTCTTCTTCGCCCTCTTCGGTTACCGGCCAAGAAATATGGAATAGGCATCAGCTTGTGAAACGAGGAATCAAATGGAATTTTGAAAAAAGGGTGGAGGCAGGGCCGTATCTGCCTCGTGCAATCAACCCCTCCTTGCTGAGGCGTGTGCGCTGGATGGATTTAAACAGAAATCTGAAGATTGCTGTCTGGAGGTTGCCCTGTCTTGCAGCATCCTCCCCCTCCTCCTTGCTCTTATGGAGGTTACCATGTATGTTTGGCTGTAACCCCCCTCCTCAACCCCTTACAGACACGGTTGCCATCAACCCCACCCCCCTGCTGCTGTTACTGATTCTAGATGTGCCCTTTGAGTTCCTGCAGGCCTCCATATTTTACCATATATTTATGGGGTAGCAGACGTGTTGAATATGCTATGGTCTGCAAAGGGATGTGGCTCTGGGGGGGGGGGGCAGAGGGAGCGGTGATAGAGGAGGCTGAGGGCAGGAGGATGACGAGAGATGGAGACAGAGACAAAGGAAGGAGGAACAAAGTGAAAAGATGGAAATAGTTGGGAAGAGAAAACAAGAGGACAAGACTGTGGAAGAACTGGGGGGTTTTATATGAGGGAGCGATTTCACCAGAGGACAGAGGAACCGGAAGGGGAGGAAGAGGTGTGTGTGTGTGTGTGTGTGTGTGTGTGTGTGTGTGTGTGTGTGTGTGTGTGTGTGTGTGTGTGTGTGTGTGTGTGTGTGTGTGTGTGTGTGTGTGTGTGTGTGTGTGTGTGTGTGTGTGTGTGTGTGTGATGTTAAACAAACCCAGCCAGTAGAAGTATGTCTGAAAATGCCTTGCACTTAAATGTCAGAGGCCGCATTAGCAGGCCTCATCCTCCCTCCACTCCTTCACTTTTTCATGTGGAATTCTCTTTGAACCTCTCCTCAAATACACACACACACACAAACATCGCACAGTGTCAAGCTAGACGTGCGTTTCCGCTCAGTCACAGTGTGTTACTGTCCAATGTTTGCGGAGCGATGGAGGGGTGCGACCCCCTGCCACTTGCTCGGTCTCGGATGTCTAAAAAAACCCTCCCCTGCTGTGGTTAGAAGCTTGTAAAGACACATTTCCATTTCATTAGCTCATCTGCTCTCTCTCTCTCTCTCTCTCTCTCTCTCTCTCTCTCTCTCTCTTACACACACACACACACACACACACACAAACACACACACATGCACGGAACACACCTCTATTATCCCCCCTATAGCCAGTGTCAGTGGAGGAGATAAATGAAGTGCTGCTCGGCAATTTTCAGAGCAACAGCTCAGGGGTGTGTCTTCCAGGCTTGGAAGAAAAAAAATAATAGCATAGGTGTGTGTATTAATGGACCTTTGATAGAGATAGTTTGTGTTTATGTTCAATATGTTGTCATGTTTGCCATAGCGAAGATCATGCGTATTCAGGCATCGGTTGCATCTCGTTAGCAGCTTTTAGAATGAATTACCTTCGTTCAGTGGACGGACACACACACACACACACACACACACACACACACACACACACGCGTCATCCTTCATCCTCCATCCACCCTGATAATCCCTTTATCTTGGTGGCTATTCAACACATAAAGGCCAACGCCACTGAATAATGATGCGGCCGTATCTCCTCCTCATTCACACTCGTGCTAATCTTCATCTCAAGGTGACGACAATAGAGACATTTTACGCAGTGTTGAAAAATCTAATCAGCGGCTTGTGTGTGTGTGTGTGTGTGTGTAGGTCTGTATCTGTCCGCAAAGATAATTATTTCCCTTTGTAAAGAGGAGTTTAGTTTCAATTGATTTGGGGAGCAATGACACAAATGACAAACGCACATGCATCACATCGCAGACAGACACACATTCCGTTATTAGCAGCCTCACTTCGCGCCGCCCTCCGTGCTTTGTGTCCTCAAATTCCCCCCGTTCAAAAGTTCAAAGCCCCCCTCCGTCCCTTCGTTAGTGTTCGCCAAGAGGGCCCCTCGGAACGGGAGTGACATCCCTGAAATCATTACAACAATCCATCTCCTCCGTTTTTCTTTTTTTTCTCCATGCTCCACGCTCCCATTTACATATTTGGATGACACGCCTGGCTGGTTTGTTTGATAAGCGTAAATTGCTCCGCTGCACAATTTACTCACGTCAGTTATGCGTTTGCAATTTTTTATTATTGGCCGAGCGGCAGCACTGTCACAAAACGAATCAGCCGGAGACGGAGACAGAACGTGTGCGGGCGTGAAAGGAATAAAGCTGCTTTGTCAGGACGTGGAGAATTAAAAAATTTAAAAAAGTCTTGCGGGGAATTTGACTCATTCAATCTCAGTTGAACAAAAACACGCTTAGCCGTTAACGTGGTGTTTGCGTGTCATATTCAGAGGACGCTCGCAGCAGCAGCAGCCGTGTTTTTTTTTCTTGGTGGTTGCCGAAAGCCAGGTTTAACCAACGAATGAAATTCTAGACACTGACACTACACTTCCCCTTTTCCGAAAGCAGAGGCAGTGTGTGAAATTGAAAGATTCATCATGCGTAAGGACGAAAGACAGGAGGGAAAGGTGGAAGTGAAATTGAGGGTGTGAGTGAATATTCCCTCCATCTTAGACACACACATTTTAAAGCGTAATTGAACGAGCGCTCGCAGAATCAAGTCGAATGATTTGCATGTAATTGCAGAAGAGCGATGGCCTCAGGCGAAAGAATAAAACAATCGGGTAGATACAGCGGGAGAAAGCAACAAGGTTAAGGTGAAAAAATAGAGAATTTAAGACGTAATGACGCCATTATAAGCTTATTTGTTTTCTAAAGTGAGCTGACAATGCTCTCTTTGTCACTAAATCACATTCTGAAAGATGTAGTAAGACGAGCAAGGTGATGCCAGAGGCGTCATTCAGTTCAAACACATGTAGTTTCTGGTTCGGTCGTGTTCGAGAGAAACATCTGTCGGCCTCCGAAGACTTCTGGGGTCAACTGTGTCCTTGAGAACCACGAGAGGAAGACAGGAAATGTCTCTTTCCCATGGGGCAGTGCAACATTAACTCGAGACACACTCACACATGTTTACACAATCCCTACACACACACACACACACACACACACACACACACACACAGCCTCTGTAGACGAGTTTCTGGACCGGACATGACACTAATGGATGGGGGAGCTCTGTCATTTATGGCGAAGACAGAAGACACGTGTTGCTGTTCCTGCCGCTTGGTTGGGATTCAAGAGGAGAGAAGGAAAAGGTGGAATTGTTGAAACTTGATCCTCCGTTGAACTACGAGTCCATCCTGCCGTCCTGTGAAATGCCGTGAAATGTGGTTGCGAAGGAATTACCATAAAGTAGACGAGTACAGCGGCTGCAGGATGTTCGTTCACCTCGTGCAAACATGTTGTTTCCATCACAGAGAAAACATACGTGCAGCGAAAAGGAAGAAAGAAAGATACGATTTAGATAAGATGAGAGGAAAATGTGTATCTGCTTGGCGTAAATGCTTCATGTTTCGTGTTCTATATCCCCAGCGGGAGTTGTGTCTTGAGTATGGATGAAGACGGAGCACAGATATCTGTAATATGAGCGTGGGGAGGGGGAGAAAGCGGGGGATCTTTGCTAAATTATGCAGGCTCAACTTCCCCATTTAGGGATGATGGATCAATTTCTCACGCTAAAACCATTAACCCCCGAGGATGGGCAGCGTTGCCGAGGCAACGCGAATTATGTCCCTTGCTCAGAAGCACCTGTTTTTTAATGCTCGCAAAATCACACACAGGCACACACACACACACACACACACACATTCCTCGTGTATCACCTAACACTTGTGGGTTTCCTTTTCTTTCATTTTTTTTTGCAGTAAAACATTTAAATCAGCTGACATCACTGTGTCTCTGCGTGGTTCTAATCACATTGTCTCAGCGAGGGCAGGGTCCCTCTTGCATTGCAGCCTATGGGGACCTGTATTTCATCAACCCTCCCTGGGGATGTGTGTGTGTGTGTGTGTGTGTGTGTGTGTGTGTGTGTGTGTGTTAGTGTGTCTGTTTTAGTGTGTGTGTGTTAGTGTGTCTGTGTGTGTGTGTGTGTGTGTTTGTGTGTGTGTGTAAAGATGGATGTGTCACTATGACCCTGTCGGCGTGTGTGTGTGTGCTCTCTGCTCTTCTTCCTGTATTTCCCCTGCTGCTCCTTTTTTTTTCTCTCTTTATTTATCAGCTTGTCCCCTCTCTCTTTTTTTCTCGCAAAAATTCTCTTTATTTTTTTCCATCCTCTCCCCTCCTGGCAGCAGTCCCCTATATCCTTCTTCTCCCCTCCCCCATTCCTCCCACCCCCACCATCCAAATGGCCCTCCGGTCAGGACACAAGATGGTCAGTATGTGTGTGTTATGTGAAGCATCCATTTTTATGGTGACCTTTTTGTTCTCACAAATATAGAATAATGATGGAAACCAAAGTTCCTAAGACATTAAAATGCTCCACACACCAATCAGCCACAACATCAATACAGTTGTTTTATATTGTTTTATTAAACCAGTAACATGTTCTTTATATTTCGGACCCCACTTTTTGGACCCACTTCTCACACAGTGAATTTATGTGAATGTGTTTAATGTTGTGGCTGATGTCGGTGTGTGTATGTATGTAGATGTCATTGTGAGCTCTGGTGAAATAGTTTCATGGTCAATTTGGTGTAGAATGACGTCAATACAAGACCCTGCAGAGTTGCTCGTTGAAAAAGGTCTGAGTCTGTGTGTGTGTGTGTGTGTGTGTGTGTGGCATGTATTCATATTTTTGCTGCCCAGAAAAATCACACTTTTCAAAGATGCGCTAACAATGCATTTGTAGTTTCTTTCTCCAAACAATTGCTCCAAAAGGAGTGTCTGCAACTGAAGAGAGAAAAAAAAAATCCCCATTGTCTGGAATAAACTCCAGTCATCACTTTCTTCTCTCCTAACTCCTTTTCATCCTTTTTTTAAAACGATTTTAACTTTGAGCCTTTTTGCAGGGCTCCACATTTCCTTTGAAGAGGGTTGAGGCTTCTCTCCCCTCCCCTCAAATAAAAAAAACCAACAAAAAAAACCTGGATTATTTATTATTGTGGAAATGCCTCTGGCTCGGCTGTGGGGAGCTTCCCCGGGGCTCGTTTCTCAGCAGCCGTCCAGCTGCAGACCTTCCCCTGCCTGTGTGCAGCGCACCCAGAGGACCCTGCGGAGGGAGATGCTCCCCCCCAACACCACTGTCTTTCACTGCTCCAACAGCTTGTCCAACAGACGAGCCCCCCTTCCACACACACACACGCACACACACACACACATTCACACAGCAACACATGGTTCTGGCTGGCTGGTACGCTTCATTGCAGTGTCAGGTAGGTCTCTGCCTGTAAAGCAGAAGGGCTCAGACTGGATTCCTTGCCTCCTTGGCTCTAGTTTATTGCATGGTAGGGCTATGCCTCGATGGGGCTTGTGGTTAGTATCGAGTTTGTGTGTGTGTGTGCGTGTGTGTGTGTGCGTGTGTGTGTGTGTGTGCGTGTACAGCTGGGTGAGTGCAGAATTTGGATTTCTGCCCCTTTAACTCAACAAAACACATTCCTTTTCAAATGGATTTTTCCAGTCAGTTGTTTTTTCTGTGGCATGAATCAAAAGACAGCGGCCGCACTGGTCGTCTCTCCCTCCAAGGCTTCTGTTTTCTTTCATCAAAGCCAGGAAGCGCCGGCAGACAGAGAACGGCAGCATGAGAGAGGGCACAGTTGTAGTCCTTGGCTTTGCTGTCTTGTATCACATGGCGGTGGCCTGCGAGGCGTTCCCCACAGCGGAAAAGAGACTCCGAGCTTCGGCGTGTGGTATCTGGGAAGGGCGGGCCTCGTCCTCACAGGGGGAAAAAAAAATAGATGATTTTTTACTCCACGCATATTTTCTAGTCAGCGGGGAAGTATGTCAGAAATGTTATCCAAAGCTGGATCTGTGTTTGCACTTTACGGGTTCCTCATACCGTTTGAGTTGAGGTGGAAGAGTCTGAGGCTTTTCCTTAATGACCTAACATGTGACAGAGCAGAGAGGAATGAAAAGGACGCGGCTGCAGTGGGCCGAAGCCCCTTGCCTGTCATAAAGTCAAGGAACTGACTCGATGTCAGTAAGACTAATATTGTAGTTTGGTAATATCAGTTATAACCATCATAAACTCTCTCTTGGTTTGAAACAGCGAATTCTTTGCCAACGGAACCATGATTCTTAGTGTCAGGTCAATATACACCAATAGTATTTTCCCCCTAAAACTGACACAGGTGTCATAAAAGGAGGGACATTTTGTCATTTTTACACTGTATAGTCTTGCTTTTATGGCACCGTAAGATAAGCACATGTCCAATTTATGAATCAAAGTCAACAAAGTAGACAACAATGTCTGGATTGTTGTTTCCAACGGGTTGGTCCAAGGTCTCAGGAGCTTCCTCAGAAGAAAACAGAAACAGATGCTGCAACCCGCCCACTCATAGACCAGCACCTGTTATCATGTGATGAAACCAACATGCTCATGTCATGTGACAGCTGAGCAACACAATCACCTGAGGGGTTGAAAGCGTTTACAGAATAGTGAGGAGTATTGAGATCTTGAAAGCGGACCCTGAACACTTTTCACTTCATCATCCAGCCGATTGTTCTCTCCAAGTTGCTTTCAAAACATTTCTCCTTTCTTTTCCGTTCAATTTCAATTTTCAATTCCACCATAAATAGCGCTGAGGCTGGAAGGGAATGTTGCCATGGTGACACAGCGCTGTCGCAGTCGGTAATTATTCTGATTTCGGTGCCAGCGGAGACACACACACACGAGCTGGCATACCGTGGCGCAGGAGGCGCCCGGACAGAACCGAACGTATGAATTTTTTTAGGCGTTAGTTGCGAAACAAACGCCAAGCGTTTTGACCGCATGTGGACAAGCTACGAAAAAAGTGTGTATTCACCTTTGTCTACGACCAACAGCAAAGAGTCGGAGGTGTGGCAGCACTGACACACAGCAGCTCGTCCGTGACATGGATCAGCGTGGTGAATACAATAGATAGCATGTGTTATATCATATGATACATGGATGATGTCACCTGGTTGTTATCCTCTCAGTTACATGGGCTGACTGGTCAATAAAGTGGACTGTGTGTGTGTGTGTGTGTGCGTGTGTGTGTGCGTGCGTGTGTGTGCGTGCGTGCGTGCGTGTGTGGCCGAGAGGTTGCAAGCAGCCTGCTTTTCCAATAAGTAAAAAAAAACCACAAACACCCTCACAATTCCACACACACTTGCACAACCTACTTCCAGGGCATTCGCGCGCACATACACACACACACACACACACACACACACACACACACCTGTAGTCCAAGACAGCCGTTCAAGGATAATGTTCAGGCTCAGGGATTTTATTTCCACCAGGCAGATAATCCCACCCCCCCTCCCTCTCCCTCTCTTGTTTTATCTGCCCCCCTCCAGACGAGGCCAACCTCAGGTGTCAGAGCAAGGTTGTGTTTGTCTCTCACCATCCATGAGCCCTGGTGTACTTTTCATGTGGGAAAACACCACCAGCGTTCTAACAAAAACAGGAATTCCTCAGTGGCCTTTGTGGGAGCGGTTAAATTTGGCTCCTGCAGCTTCAAGACAAAACCTCTTCGCTGCTCCACACACACACACACTCACACACACACACACACACACACACACACACACACACACACACACACACACACACACACACACACACACACACCTGAACTCCCACAGTCCCCAGTCTCATTAGCATAGCCGAGCAGAGAGACTCGATGGAGGTTTTTCACCACCGGCAATAAAAATACATACAGTATATCCTTTTCACTTAAAGTCACACATTACTTCAAACAGGAGTTTGGCTCATACATTCAGACTCCAGAAGAAAATAGACAAGAGAAGATGGATTGCCATATTTTTCTCGTCACGATCGTTGCCAGGTCGACTGCAACTGTCTCTTCTGCTGATTGAAGGGCACAGTCAGGGATGTCAGTATGTCATCTTCTTTGTCTGATCACCTTTTCATTCTTTGTTTTCCCCATCCCGCTCGCCGCAGTGCCAAAATATCCCTCAGGCAGCACACACATGGTGGGATGCACACCAATCACTCCTCATACATTTTAAGTTGTTTTTCTTTTTGAGGCTCAGGGACGCACACAACCTCATCCCAGCCACCGTCTCCACCCGCCGTGATCACACAGACCCATAAATCACCTGACGAGACGTTCGACGTCCCATCCGAAACACATCTTTGGCCGTTAGACGGGGGGACGTGATGAGGTTCCCAGACACCGGTTGTTCGGTGTGAGGCTCTGGTGTGAGGCCCACTGCAGCAGACTGAGGCAGATCTCTGGTCTGCAGTGCAGTCTGACTCTGCTCCATGTTGCCACCTGCTGGCCACATGTGATCATGCTTTTTACCCGCTGGTGAACGAAACGCAGTTATGATGACAATGTGAATTTATCTTCGTGATGAGTTTTTACCTGTGCAGCCACTGCCTGATGTCGCTAATTTGTCCTTTGCACCATTGCACGTTGTGTTTCATTATAAATAATTGAAATATATATATATATGTATATATATATTTTACGAATCCCAGGTTGGAATTAATCATGTCATTGCTGTTTTCATAATAGAACAGAAAAGGTTTCTGATGATGCTTCTGCATCAATGTCAACTAATTTCATTACGTTTGCTTGAAAGAACAGTTTGACTTTATCCTTCAGCATACTGCCTTTATTCTCCACCCACAGTAACCTGGGTATTGTCTTCCACTACATATTTAATGTCATTGTATGATAAATACTCCTGGTACTCCTTATGTTTGAAGCTGAGTTGAGTTGCTCCTAGTAATGATCTCTCTCAAAAAAATGCATTTTTTTGAGATGGAGGTAACTATTCTTGTTTCCAAGTTCTGAAATAACAAAAATGTTGACCTTTTCCCTCCCTCTCCCCTTCTAATATTTCCTCAGCCGGTACCTGTCCGATGTCCTCTCCTCCAACAGTGTGATGCGTCATGGCTCCGGTGCTGAGTGGAGTGTGGTGGGGGCCGGAGGCGGGTGTCGTCGGGTCGGGGGCGGCAGCTGCAACCGGGGTGGCGTCGTGGCTCGGCAGTGAGCAGCTGGTGCTGGTCGTCGCCCTCAGCACCCTCACTCTCCTGCTGCTGGTGTCCGTGCTGCTGCTGCTGTGCGCGAGCTGCCAGGGGTAAGCGCCATCACACACACACGCACACACACGCACACACACACACACACATGCATCAGCAGTAATGTTCTTAATGATTGTTGTTTTAGGAACCACTCACATATCCAGAAGTGTGTTATGATAAGATTACAACTTTTTATGTAACGAGGCATCCTGCAGTGACAACTATCTGAACCGAATTTACTCTTATATGAGATGCCAGTGCATGGTAGAGGGCAAAGCTTAGCTACAGTAATTTTTGGGCTTTATTAGGACAATTTTACATGATTTTGTGCGCTGTCGAAAAGGGCTGTCTTCAAAGTACAACACACACTTTAATATATGAGAGTGAGGAACACAATTTCTGGTGACATTTTTGGAAATGTGCAAATTCAGTCATGCGTTATTATTATCGACGTCACAGTTGAAGTTTATATCCATGACAAAGGCAAAACGAGGAACATTCATGTTTTATCTTTTCTCTCTCTTCTCTCCACTCTTTCAGGCAGAAGAAAGCAGCCAATGGACATCCGGCTGGAGACCATGACAACCTCATGAATGGAGTGAGTCAGACTTGTTCTTTTATCGTCATCAGCAGACAGAATTCAGCATAAACTGTGGATGTACCACTTGCGCAACAAGTGTAAAATCATATGTGTGTGTGTGTGTGTGTGTGTGTGTGTCCTTGTCCTCACCCACTCACACCCGTACACACTTTCCACTGGAGATACTCTCCGAGGTAATAGTTTACTAAGTTTGGTGAATTATCTTCCATGCATTGCTGAGTAATTTGTAATGTGGGTTACATTCATGTGTAATCTTGGTATTTTTTTTAAAGAGTTTTAAGATAGAAGGGGCCAGAGAAACGATAATTGAATAAATAATTAAATTGTAAAAATATGTTCACTCAGACCCGTTCCCTGGTTCAAACAAGTTGTGTTACAGAGACAATCAGACGCACAGAGCAAGACTCACATTGACATACAGTTCTCAGTTGACATGTCTGTAATCAGGATGTGAAACCACACACACACACACACGTCCTCACCCTGATACGGGTTAACACATACACACACTCCCTAAAATGTGCGTCATAAGCCACATTCATCACACAGACACGCGGAACCATTACACAAAAACATCACCTCCTGACCCTCCGTCTGCTTGACAGCCTGCAGTTGTTAGCGAGCTCATTTCTAAAATGTCTACATCGCACGAAGACACTGATGGGAAAGTGGTCACTTCTGCCTGCTTGTGGGAAACTCCACTGACAGTTATTCTAACATTGTAGTGTAAATTTTTTTTTTAAGTCGTAAAAATGTTGTTGAATCCAATAAAACTAAAAGTAATCACGCTGAACAATTTGGAAAACACTTGAATGTTCAGTTTCATGGAGTTGACCTTTCCCCTCTGCATATGTAATTCTCATTATAATCTAATAATTATAAGTGTACATATCCTTTTGAACATTGCTTCACAGGCAGTAATTGCCAACTCCCATAATTCATATGATTCAGTAGCCAAGAAACAAGTGTGAAAATAGCCCAGCTTACAGGGTCCAAGTCCAGTCAGTCTCTTATTGTGTCAGTTGTGTCAGTCCCGCCGCAGCTTTGTGTGTGTGTGTGTGTGTGTGTGTGTGTGTGTGTGTGTGTGTGTGTGTGTACTTGCGTGTGCGTCAGGCGACATGCTTCGCTTTGCACATTCATCCCTCTTCGTTTTTTGTAACATTTTCATGCAGCAGCACAGTTGTGGGTGGTCACATTGTATCAGGAGGTGCCCATTTAAATGACGGACCATGTCGCAGCCTGACAGGTTAAACGTTAGTCTTTGTCTGTGTGGGTGACCAGATTTGCTCTTCCTCACTCACTCGCAATTGGTCTGACTATCTTTCTGTGGCCACGCGTCAATCCTTTAAAGAAAAAAAATTGTCTAAACTCGGTGTCTCAGTCAGTCGGTAGCCAGACTCATTCAAAACACCACTTCTGTCTCATGGGGCTCAGTTTACTCAAATTACTCTGTGACCCATTTTGGATCCTGATTTCCCTCTTTTGTCGGAAAGAACAAGAGAGACAGTTGGGTCACAAAATAGTTAAAGATTACATCATGGACACCAACAGTTGTGACAGTGGGTGGCCACTAGGTGGAGTTGTGGGGCTTCTACTTACGCAGCATCACTGCTCGCACAGAAAGAAGGACAACAACAAACCTGAACAAAGAGAGTATGGACTTACACCAGCTGAGACACATTTTCACAGTGTTTTTGAGCTGTTTGCAGTGAGTGACAGACTCGTGCCTTTGCCCATGGAAAGTTTCTGATTCCAGCGCATGGTCATAAATCATAAATCATGTCTGCAATCCAGCAGGTGCCCGGCTGTGTTGATAAGCGCAGTTTATTTTCAGTGACTAGTATCTGAAGTGGATGAGCGTGTTGATCTGAGCGTTTGCTCACTCAAACCGCCTCTGTGGATTTCTGCATCCGTGTAATTACAGCTGCAGAATGTGCCATGTGACGTAGCAAGTGGGGAAACAGCCTTCAATCGGAGGACATGATGGACTCTGCTGAAGTGTCCTTGAGCAGCACTGAATCCCTGCCAGCCTAGGGGCTATTGCTCCTCTGTTGCTCTGACTTTCCTGTAGCGGAAGGGGGGAAATATAAAGAAGTCTAATCTTCTATGGTCTGGATTATTTTCATTTGTCATTCGATATGACATGACATGAAAAACCTAACATGAGATGTATCCACGTGTGAGGAGAAAAAGGGCATCAGATCAGGATCTCAGCCAAGACTGAACAGCAGCATATCTTCATTGGACATGAGTCAGTGTTGTTCCTTAGACTTGCAGAAATTGTAAGCTATCTTTAGATGTATTTTTTCCCGGTGGGTAAAAACACACTGCATTTATTAACACGTGCATAATATACTAGTGATGAGCTAAGAAAAGCATTGAAAAAAACAGAGAAGTGTGAAAACTGATCGGTGCTGCAAAAATTCATGTTCCTCAAAATTCTGAAGACCCAGAAAGTAATGTTCTTCACACAAAAGTGCGAAAGTCATCTCCACGGCGCTCGCTGACGAGTGCAGATGGGTTTCTGTTCCTTTCAGGAATCAAGCATTGCAACACTTTTTGGTGTGACTTTTTTTTTTTTTTTTTTTTTTGTCAGCACAGCCTGCATGTGAGCTGTGAACCCGGCAGTGACTAACGTCTTGTCCCTTCGCTGTGCAGGTGTCGGAGAGAGAGACGATCAGCCAATCAGCAGACAGTCCAGCAACTGATGTGGCTGTCAGCAGCTCTCACAATGGGCCTCTGACCAGCGGTACAAGTAAGCCAGGATAATGAGTTGAGCTCAGCATGGCATGACCTCACTGTCCATGTTGTTAACTATTTTATATATATGCTATCAACTATTCACAGTTAGACAGGTTCATGAATTCAGCTGCATGACACTAATGTTTGCTTGGCAGCTGTTCTTATGCAACATTCTGGACCTCAGCTGATTTTTATGGGCATATCTATGTAATGTTCTTGGTCATAGTCATTAGTCGCTTTACCTAAACTGGAAAATAGCAATAGATGTATTCTGCAGTCGTGAAAAGGGAAAATGGTGACTCATAAGAAAACTACTTCAAAGTGAATGGTAAAATATTGATCTTGTTTCTAATGAAAAACCCTAAATTGAGAAGCTGTTTACTCACCCCGACTCTCGTTTTCTGTCTCTGACCCACTAGTCCTCGAAGACACACATGACACCAGTCCCCAGCCGTCCGAGGAGATGCTCTCCAGCCAATCAGAGCTCAGGTCCTCCAAGTGTCCTCAGGACCGCGAGCTTCCCAGCATCCCTCCCAACAATGCCCTCATCGGGGACGGACCCCCAGCCTCAGGGGACAGCACCTATGAGGTCAGTGTTTAAAGTCACCTCACAACAGCAGCAACACGTTCTTACTTGCACTTAGCGAGAACGTGCCATCGGAGGAGATTAAAGCTTTGATTTCTTGGCCGGTTGACTGAGTGATTGATTGGTTCATCGATTGAGCTCATGGTCAAAATAGATGGTTGATGAATTTCTGCTAAAAAAACAGTTGCAATAATTGTATTTAGGTCATTTACAATTAAACTAAAGAATCCAATGTATGTATCTGTCAACCAGGTGTTGAAGGAAATGGCAGTGGCGTCACGTGACGTCAGCGTCGAAGACTCCCTGTACGAGACAGTCAAGGAGCTCAAAGACCCCGCCGCGCAGCTTGGCCTCCCCAACGGTACCATCCAGCTGAGTCCAGACAAACCTCCCCATCAGCCCCCTGCCCTCCACAACGGCCACCTCAGCCCCTGCACACCTGAGCGGGTTCCCCTGTGCGCATGGGTGGAGTACGCCTCTGTTGACCTGAATAAGAAGAGCCGTCACAGTGCTGATATGGAGGCCAAAAGGCGCTCTGATAATAAAGAGGCCATGCCTTTGCATAAGCCTCTGGAGGAACCAGAGGAGGACTTGCCTCCGCCAGTGCCAGAGAAGGTTCTGGACGAGAACGACAACCAGCCATTGATGATGAATGGGCTTGCGGGGGCCGGGCTACACAATGGAGAGGTGAGGATGGTTCGGGAAACAGTTTTTATGACGTATTGAGGATGCATTTGAGATAAACCACCCAGACCCTCATTCAGAGGTCGTGTGGTGGTGGTCAAATTTGTCCTGGGCAAATTTGACAACCAAATTTGGACGGACTACTCAGCTGACATCTTTACATATAGCAAATTTAACTCTATTTAACATACAGTATGAGCTGAGTAATTCATATTAGCAAGTTTGCTCCATGTCTTGTTAGGTCCAAAAATTACCCTCAAACTAGTTACAAAATTACTCTGCAAGCATTTATGATGTTTTGATAAAATCATGAATTTGGGGTTTTTAAAAACAAATTTATTTACTTTGTACATAAGCACAAATGCTCTGCAAGTTGAACCTTACAGAATTGACTTAAGATGAATAATTCATACAAATCTAAATAAACATTCTATCAACTCAGTCAATAACTTGAAAGAGCACATATTGCCATGTGAAGAACACTTTTCTAATGTCACGCCAGACATCCTGTCTGTCATTCTCCAGTGACCCGAGTTATCAATATCTTCATAAACAAGTTTATCCCCCACATCAGCTTCAGGACGGTCATCGGCTCAGGAGCCCTGTGTAGAAGAGTCGATGTCCCTGGCTTGAGAAAGAGACGATGGAGAACAGAGAAAAAGGCAGAAAGATCTCCGACACAATTCTCATCTGCTAAGCTGCTTCAGGGAGAGTGACAGGCCGAAAGGAGAAATTCAAGAGAGAGAGAGAAAGGAGTGTAGGGGTAAAGAGAGCAGAGGAGAATGAAAATGGGAGCTGGAGTGGGAGGTGCAGGAGAGAGTAATAGATGAAACAGAGATAGTGGCGGACCGGGAGGCATGAAGGGTGAGGGAGAAGAGAGTCAAGAGTGAGGCACAGTTGAATAGAGAGAGACAATGAAAGGAGAAGAAAAAAAGGAGAAAAAACAACTAAAGCCAGCAGCATACAAATGAAGCCATGTGTAGAGGAGAGATGAGTGTGGCCAAAGGAAAGGATGAAAAAGAGAAGAAACAGTATTGGGGAAAGTTAAAACAAAAAAAGGGTGAGAGATGGATATGTACGTAAACTAGAAGAGACGGGGGGAAGACGAGTGAAATGAAGAACAATTAAATGAGGTGAAGAAGAGAGAAGCAAAGTGGTTCAGTGTCGTGCACTGAGCTGAGCAGAGCAGAGCTCCTGCTGCCGCTGCTCTCAGCATGCCGTCTTCCACACGCAGAGATCCTTCAGAGAAACACACACACACACACACACACACACACACACACACTCTGATCTCGGAAAGAATTGCATCAGACTGTTGACAAGTGCACGAACACAAAACACCACATTGTCAATCTGCCTCAAAAGCTGCATGTAGTGGCAACTTCTTCTCTACACTCCTCTTTTACCTTCGTTTTGCTTTGATCTTTCCCTTCTTCTTTATATCAAATTCATTATTATTCTTTTTTTTTTTTTGAAGAATAATGATGCCTATTATTATACCTTATCTAATTTTGCAGCTTTTGTCACTAGGGTTTTTTGAAGCTCCTTTTTAAGTGAAATGTTTGGTCCCTCTCAGGATGAATTGCAGCAGCCTTGGTGATCGAGACTCCACATTCCTGGTCTCAGGCCACATACCGCAGCGTGCTGCTGTTGTCGTTGTGTGCGTGTTAGAGAGTGTGCTGATGGCAACATTTAGCTCAAAGTGCCGCTGTGCTCGAGTAGCCCTCTCCGAACTCGGGTTGGCTTTCATCCCAGATGTAGCTAAGAAGTTCGCCAAACTTATTCGGAAGAGAAAACAGAGGCCGGCAGTAAAATTGTGACCCAAACTGACCATTGTAGTGTGTGTCTGTGTGTGCATAGTTTTTACTGAATTGCCTTTCTGATTGTCTGACTGCTCCTTTCTCATTTTGGAAGACTTTTTCGGCGTGTTGCCATGTTCCCAGATCACAGCAATTACTGTGGTCACCATAACTGATAAAAATAACTGCCAAGACTCAGAATTGTCCTTTAATAACTTCTCAGTCTTCTTGTTTCTCTTTTCCTCTGTGCATGTTCTCCTCTGTCTCCTTATAACTCTTCTCTCTTTTAGCTACTCTTCTCTTCTCTCTCTCTGTTCCTTTGTCCCTGGTGTTGCAGTCAATTAGTTAATCACTGTAGCTCATTTGGACAGCAGGCGAGTCTCGCCTCGTCCGACCCGTTTCCATGATGAAATCCTGATCTGCCGAGCAACAGTATATATCAAAACCACACTGGCGGCCACACACAGACACACACACACACACACACACGTACACGCACGCATGCACACGCACACACACACACACACACTCACACACGCACAAAAATGTACTCATTTATATTCGCACTGACATGTACCTTGTTGGTGTGTCTAGTCAGCATTAATTCTGTTATTTCTCCCCATCCCCCATATTACACAAACATATACACACACACACACAAACACACACGTGTATATATATATATATATTTATACCACAACATATGTGTTTGCATATACGATGCTACACATTGACTCCCTGGGGCTGATTTAAGGTTAACCCTGAATGTTCTTGGCTCCCCGTGGTTTGAACAGGAGTCGCCGACGATTTGTCTTGTCAGACCAAATGTGTGTGTGTGTGTGTGTATATATGTGTGTGTGTCTGTGTGTGTGTGTGTGTATGTGTGTGTGTGTGTGTGTGTGTGTGTGTGTGTGTGTGTGTGTGTATGTGTGTGTTTTTGAGTGGGCCTAGTGAGCGCCAGCTGGCCACCATCACTGTGACAGTTAGTCTGGCTCGTTGATGGATGATATGGCTATAGATGCTCTCTCTCTATCTCTCACACACTCACACTCACACACACACACACTCTGTGCCTATACACTGGGGTTTCCAGTATGTAAATGTCGCAGAGGAATCCCCCCACAGTGGCAGCACAAGCACAAAGGCAGGTTTTCTCAGTCAAACACATATTTCCGTCCGGACACCTGGTTTCTCGTTTAATATTTCACTGCAGACACACGCGCACAAACACCCACACATACACACACACACACACACACACACACACACACACACACTCAAACACACTCACACTTTCTGTCTTTTTTTAACCTTTTATTCACATCTTCTCTGGTCCTGTGCAGCGTTACACTTATTGAACCGTCATAAACAGCAATAACACTTGTTTGCAGTCATTTGACTGTGTGTCGCCTGTGGGCTTTTTTTCATATGAGGTGCAGGAAGTGAATTTGACCCAGCCAGTGGGCCGCTGGGATATACCCTGGGGAGGCAGCGCAGGTAAACTGCGATATCCAGCGTGTCAGCACTGTTGAGCTGCCAGCTGGAACGGGGGAATCACTATTGTTAGATAGAGGATTTGTCTGTATTATGTCTGTGTGTTATAGATCATAATTTGACTTGGTGTTTGATATTGTTTAAATGTTTTGCATATCCACAGTTTGCTGGAACATGTTAAAATGCTCGAGTGAGCACGTGCAAGATGGAAAAAGGCTGATAATCTGAGCTGAGCTATTAATACGTCAGCATGACTGACACTCTGACAGCTGAGTTGTCCATCTTCTGAGGTGACCGTAATCAGCTTACTGTCATATTCCCGTGTCCTGCGTGTCTCTGGCGTCCTGTCATCTTCTCTCACACACATGCACACAAACACATCATCTCTTGATGTAATGTCCAGTGATACAAAACAAACACCCAGTCCATATGCTGACAATAGGTCTTGATATAGTATAATATATTTGCTTCATAAATATGCATAAAATAATGTTTTTTTTAAGACTAGAATTGAAAGCCCGTAAACACTGTTTATTCCTGACTATGTGACTGACTAAACAAAAATTCCGCTCTGATTAGCCCTGACACTCGAGCCAAGAATTAGGAGTCTGCAAAATAGATGAAGAAATATTATCACACGCTGCCAGAGGTGCGGTGACTGGGTCAGGTCACTTGCGTCCACGCCTCCACACCAGGTCTCCCTTCAGGCCACTCTGCTTAATTGGTCGGAGTAAAAAGCCATCTGCTGCATTGCATTGAGTGTGTGTGTGACGGATCTATAAAAGTAATCACGTCTCCAAACATGCGTTATCCATAAAACGAATCGCATTTATTCACGCTCTTTGATGAAATCCCAGAGACGCGCGTGTCTGCGTGAAGGTGCTTCGACACGCATGACCCCGTGTGGAGACGTGAGAAGCGCCGTGGATCAACAAGTGAACGGCTTTGCATATATTGCGGGACTTCAAGAATTGACTCCTTGCAACGAGTCAGAAAAGAACAAAAGGTTGCAAAAATGCTTTCCTCTTAGAGATGTGCATGAAATGTTCATGTCATATATGAACTATTTAGTCAGCGCCGGCTTGGATTATTGAGGTTCTTGTTAGACTCCCGAGGTGTTTGGCGCCGCTGCCAGATGTGCTTTGATGATTAATGGCCTCGCCATCGATCATAAGGCGAAGTGGACAGAGGCGGTGGAAGAAAAAAAAAAGAACACTCTCTGTC
Source organism: Scophthalmus maximus (assembly GCF_022379125.1). Classification (NCBI taxonomy): domain Eukaryota; kingdom Metazoa; phylum Chordata; class Actinopteri; order Pleuronectiformes; family Scophthalmidae; genus Scophthalmus; species Scophthalmus maximus. The sequence continues at coordinate 6,864,754 of NC_061536.1, read as the reverse complement.
ACTGCCTATTGACTTTCACTCAATAATTTCCTTAATGAATGGGCAGTTATAAGCGACATTAGCTCTATATCCATCGCAGCAGAAACGGTGAATGCAGACCTTGTTTTTCTCCCACTGCCGGAAATAGTTCAGAAGTTCCGTTTTTGGATCAGTTACCGAGCGGTCACGCTGTTTGTTCGGTCGGTTGTTTACCAGTGTGTTACATTTTGTAAAGCAGACCGATAAGAACTGCATTACCAAAACAGCTTGCGGATTTTGCCTGTAAGAGAAGCTGTTTAAACTCTACAGACGTAATTCTTAAAGTGAGAAGAGGCCACCAAATTCTCGAACAATAAAAAATGTGTGACAACCCTTCAACAGCCACTTTTAGTTGAAGTCGGGAGTGTTTTAAAAATTTGATTCTGCCCTCAGTCTTTTCTTTTCATACATGTGGCTGGCTGCCATACCTAAATCTATCTTTTTGTTCTTCTCTCCTCCAGTTACACTCCCCCCTGTCTCCTGCAACAGGGTTCAACAACCACATTCTGTCAGACAATGAGGTAAGTGTCTGTTAAACCCCCTTGTTCCCCAAACCGCCTGTTCCCAGTCCCGAGACGGGAGCACTTTACTCTGTGAATGCCAATGCTCCAAGCCCTGCAACGATAAAAAAGAAAAAAGGCATAGAACATCAGACAATATGCTGTGAGGTGAAAACCTAGCAGGGATGTTTTTGACATCAATGCACCAGTGACTGTTTCTTTTATTGCTCGCATTCCTGTTATCTCAATAAAGGTAGTTATGTTCGCCACAGTTGTTCCACAAGTAATATGCAAAACAAGTGCAACTCACTTGAATTACGTGTCTGGTCTGTGTCCTCCAGTCGGCTGTGTACTCTACAGTCAACCAGACAAACTGTGGCGGCGCTGCGCACGAGGAGGACAAGGAGCATGACTACAGCAGCATCGCAGAGATCAACGGTCTGGTCCCGGCCTCCTCCTCCAGTGACCTCTACGCCACCGTCCGCGATATCTACACCCAGCCCGACGAGCCACAGATGGGGGACGACCCGCTCTCGGGCTGCACGGATCCCGGCTACGAAACCATCCGCATTCCAAAGACTAATCGCTCAGCAGATGATGACAGCAGGGCTCGGCCGGGAGCAGAGGGGTCAGACACTGCCAAAGCGGAGCCTGATTACGAGAGCGTCGGAGAGTTGGGTCTGGGCAGGGAAGCATCCCGCCTCTGAGTCCCCCCCCCCCCCCCCCCCCCCCCCCCCCCCCCCCCTGCCCCTCAACAATCTTCATCTGTGGCGATTTGGGAGAAAATTCCCATGTGACACATCTTACAGATGTCACTGTAGTGCTCCGAACCTGCTACCAAGCATGCTTTGGGTGCATGACTTGAGGGGGGCGGGGGGAAACATCAGAAAATGGTTCACCACACCGCATCCGTCATCAATGCACGAGTGTCCTCTTTACAGCTTGGGTACGGTTTATTATATCTGAACTTTTAATTTATCACCCAGGGTCAGTGTCATTGGTACTGCTAGGCCTAGAAGTAAATAGACTTTGGTACCTCAGTCACTGGGCATTAATCATGCGGAAGAGTGCACTTTGGATCATCTTCATCATTAAATTTCTCTTCTTTTTTTTCCGTTTCACAGAGCATATCGTGAACACTTCACAACACACATGAAGCATTTTGAGGGTTAGTGAAGACACTATCTGTGCCTGTGATGTAAAAAAAAAAAAATCAGTGCCATAATCTAATTAAATTCATGCACTTACTGTACATGTGAAGGTGACATTATTTGTATGCCCCATTTACAGCTACTAGTGACTTTCTAGCTTCCTCCAGGTGACTCTGTGTCATGTTCTATTGAGGCGTCGTGGTGTATTTTCTAGGTTACTCATCCGCAGTCTGTGCATTCGCTGCTTGAGGTCCCTGGGAATGGGATCTTGAGCATGGGAAAGAAAGGCCAGTCTTGTCGGTGACCAAAAACATTGAAATTTAATAGATTATGCCTTCAAATATAAATGAGGCCTCTTCAACTGCGACGCCTCACGTTAAGACTGTTCACCGCAAATGTTTGGGATATGAAACTAGGCATCTGGGGAACCAAAATGGCGACCAGAGCATAAGGAAGGAGGTCAATGTCACATGAGCTTGCGGTTTCATCATTTTTAGACATTTTACACAGTCCATGTCGGCATTCTCTTTCTTGTAAAATTCATATTTATTTGAAGATGCATATCGTTATGTAATGTGAAATGTTCCAAAGTATGTCTGTGAGAGAAAAATAAGTAGGGTTTTGTAGATGTTTCTAGCATTTTTATCAAAATATATACTAAACGAACGTGAGTTGTGAGACGATGACAGTTGAAAGGGTACGCTTTCCCACTGACTTTTTTAAGGAATTCATTGTTTAAAAAAAAAAAAAAAAAAGAATACATATGAGACCATATTTTCTTTTTTGTCATTTTGCACAGGGGTCAAAACAAATTTAAAAGACATGTAATGTGATAAAATGGCACTGCCTTGTATTATTAATGCAAATGTTATAGATCAAATGTGTTGTTTGTTTTGTTTTCATGCTTTTTGAGCCTACTCGTGGTACAGTATACCGTCTTCAGTTGGATTATTTTAAAGCACAAGGTTTATTATAATGGTACTGCATTTTAAAACAGCTTATCAAAAGCATCGTCACAAATCAGTTACATCTCTGCACAATTTGAATATCCAATGTTTTTTTTGACTTGCTAGTAACACTCTGAAAACACATCAGTATGTTTGTAGCTTGTGATGACGACATGCCAACCGAGGCTTGTATATACTGTAGTTAGAGCACTATTTTAACCGTAACTCGCTGGAAGTTTTATGTAAGCTTTTACTTGTTTGTACAATGTTCAGAGTGATATACTTTTAGGATAAGTCTGTTAAGAGCACTGATTTTATGTCTGACTTGTTTTAAGAAAAAACACAAACCTTGTCGTCCAGCGGCTTTTGCCTTGTAACGTAACTCAGTTGTCAAATTGCTTTTGAGTCGTGAGAAGTAGTAACCAATCGCAGGTCAGAAATATGGTACAGTGTATTGGTACGTACATTTTTGAGAAACAAGTGTGGTACTTTTATTTAAAAAGAACTGAATTATTGTCTGAATACTGTTGTTTGGTGTTTATTTTATAAATTAACACGACCGATGTATTTTGTTTTTTTGCTGTAAATATTTATTTTACTTCCCATTCCCCACCTCCAAACATAATAGCATCTCCAGCCTTAGTTCATGTTTCCTTAGACATGCAGCAGCATGTTGGTGGATTCAGACAAACAGACAGCCCTCGCTGCCTGGTATTAGATTCATAAATGATATCAGACATTTGAAATGCTGTTGCGTCGCCCCAGCAATCCTACAGGGAAAGATGATTTGAAATGCAATCCAATACCAGTGTTATTTTTTTTTTTACATAGATGTAAAAGTGAAGAAAAAACAAAACTCTTCATTTCTGCAAAGGGGTAATTATCAGTGTTATTTATACTCCCAAAGAATACATGACCCTTTGAGCACATTGTTCTCACCAAGTGAAGTGTTTGTGTTTCAGGGTGGAACCATTATTTAGATATAATGGTGCTCACAGAACACTATAAATGACCTCTAAGGAAATGATCAACCAAAGGGGGGATGCTTTAGTGCCAAATCTAATCAGGACAGCACATACACACTGGTAATAGATACTTACCTAAAATCACTTATTCTCTCTAGCTGTCTGTCTCGGTCATAAAAAGACACACACACACACACACACACACTCACACACTCCCCTTCAGGGGATGGGGGGTGGGTGTCGTAGGGGTTCGGAGATGCTCCTTCGCCGCCTCTCCTTCAGCTCCACTACTCCCTTAATGAGACCATTTGTCCCAGCCCACAATAAGCAGACAACTCTGTGGCGACACCCGCCTTTGATCACAGGGCAAAGCCTGCTCTGGCAGTTATGGCCACATCTGTCACTCCACTCTGTCCGGTTTCCATTCTCCGCATGTAAATATTTTATGACACGAATTGTTCTATTAAAATATATATATATATATATATATATGATAAATGGTGTCATTGCGTCTTTTTTTATTCACTTGGGGTGCTGTCCTGTGGAGAGATTGTAAGCGGCGTATATGACATTTTCTAAAAAGATTACGTTTGACACTAATTAGGGCCATTTGTAACTGTGATAACATTTTTGCTGAGTTCAACTCTGTCACTCTGGCTGATAATCACAATGAATGAATTAGAACCTCTCGTAAAAAAATATTAATAAGGAAACATATGGCTGCTGGGTTACTGTTATGATTGCTATGTGGTGTTAAATAATCAGTGCATTTCTGACCAGTCTGACCTATAATATAGAGTTGAGCATTATAAATTGGCATTTTCAACACATTTGCACTTGGCAATATATAGTATTTGCACGAGATTAACCTTTCTAGCCTTGTTTGTCTAAATTAATCTGATGGGGATGGTGGATTTTGTTGGCTCTTGCCTGGACAGACATAAAGTGCAGGGTGGATATTGGAGCAAATGTGCCTTTTGCATGATGCAATTGGTATGATAAAACTCATAAGAATATACTGTAGAGATGCAATGACTCGTACTTTTTATTGTTGTTCATCCCAGTATTACTGCGTGACTACCATGACGATGATGCTAACGGGCATGTGCAATTGAATGGGCGTGTATTTAAAAAAAAAAATTATGGCTGAATTTTAATGTGTCTGGATGTATGTACTGTGTAGTTTTTACTGTTTGGATAATGCAAACACTGAAGTCCAAGACAAATTTCCCCATGGGACAATAAAGTCCATCTTATCTTATCTTAAAACTAAATAAGGTGTTGTGTTTACATTCACAAAAACAAAAGCACTGCAGCCCCTTTCTTTCCTTTTTTTTTTTAGAACCAGATCACTGTAAATTAGTCCGATGGCACCTGAAAGTAGGTTACAAAGCCTGTAACAACTAGGTTACAGCATAAAGCCTGGTTGTGTGGTAGAAGTTTTTCCTTCCCGTAGCCTAAATTCCGCTTTTTTTCTGTCTTTCCCTCTCTGCCATACCCCGCCTCCCTCCTCGCTTCCTTCCCATCCTTGCGTCATTGTTTTGAATGGAGCATCCTCCCCGGCTTGCGTTACCTTCGGTAGGGGGGGGGGGGGGGCGGGGCCTTGTGGAGGCGTGTGCCCCGCCGACCAATCGCGGGCCGCGCAGGACGCCGGACCGCACATGTTTACAGGCAGCATTCCGCCGGTAGAGGCTCTGCGCGGTCGGAGCCGCGCACGGACTGGATGTCGCAGTCGCCGGAGCCGGAGTCACACAAACGCCGCGTTTCGAAGCGTTTTCTAACCGCCGCGGTGGTTCGGCGGCGCAACCGGTCGAGTGACGTGAAGTTGTTCGACGCGTTCCCTTTCGTTCTCCCGCGTACGAGTCGCTTTTCCAGCGAACGAGCCGACGTTTCGTCAAATCGTGTACGAATGTCGCCGCGGTTCCCGGCGGCGGCGGCGGCGGGTCCGTGTTTTGCCGCCGCCCCCTCGGCTCTGGAGGGAGCAGTGGGGAAAACAAACAGGTCGAACGGAGGGAGATAGGCAGCCGGTCGGACGTGGAGGTTGTTTCGCGGCGAGTGAATCGTTTTCCCGTGTTGTCGGCTTTTTTTTTTTTGTCCGGTGCCAACTCGAAGTTCCGCCGCCGGTGTTCGGTGCCGTTTGAATGCGGCGCAAGTGCGGACGCGGTCCGGAGTCGTCGCCCCCCCGAGCATGTTTCCGCTTTCTAACATTTTGCCAGGGCTGTCGCAGCGCGTAGTCTGCCCGCTGCGGGTCGGTGTTTTCCTCGACGCTGTTCACTGGTCATAGTCCGACGCCCCGCGATCCCGATCCCGATCCGCCGGGCTTCGGCCGTTCCCAATTCGGCGCGACACTTTCTTTTCCTTTTCTTCTGTTGACATGCATACGAGGCGTTTGGTGAAGCGGTCGATCCTCGGCAGTCGCGTCTACGCGCCGAGTCCGACCGGCGACGGTGCCCCGGTGACAGGAGTGGTCCAGGCTGTCAAGCAGGAGAACCGGGACGTGTCGGCCGCGGGGGCGCGGCGCAGCGTCTACACGGTGCTCATGCAGGACGGCAGCCTCAAGGAGTTCTCCGAGGAGGAGATCGCCGCCGGCTTCAACCACACTGCGGCCAAAGCGCCGCTCAAATCCAGCCTGAAGGTGCGTGCGCGCGTGTGCGTGCGTGTGTGTGTGCGCGCGCGCGCGTGTGTGTGTGTGTGTGTGTGCAGCGCCCCGGCCGGCAGGCAGCGCTTCAGTGTTTTTGTTGTGCGGTGTTTTGCAGCGTTTGCCGCTTCCTGCACAGAGCGGATTTAACGCTGCCGCCGCCGCGTCAAACAGCGTCGTCCAGAATCGCCGCAAAAACACCGATCGTTGTTGCTATAAGGCATCAAACGACGGGCTGTCATGACATTTTGGCGACATCAGATCAATTGGGACAAAGGGCTTTTTATAAGGGCCTGCGCAATGTTGACGTGGGCTAGTGGGTGGGTGAGCCGAGGCAAACAAACACACTGTGACTGCAGCGGTTGTTTTTGTTGTTGTTGTTGTTGTTGTTTTTTGTATTTTTTGGGACTGATGCAGAAGGCTCCGCTCCAAGGTTTCCCGCACATTGGCTCCATTGTGATTTATCATGCGTCGCGTTTGTCACAGATCGTTTTGTGCACCCTGCCTTTTAAATTGGCGACATTGGCACTGAGAGAATATAGTTTTTTTCCCCTCACATTGTGTCATTCATAGATGATGCAGCAGCCTGACGCCCAGTTTTCAATAATGCGAATATATCATGTCTTTCTATCTTCACGCACAAACGAGGTTGTTATTGTCAAACAAACAAAAAAAGGTTGAAAATAGCCAGTGTGGGCTTCTCTTGGCACCAGAGGCCGAGCAGAGAGAGTTTTGATGACAATGGCCAAATTATGAGTCGTGATATGGGCATAACTGCCTTCATATCCACCTAATACGCTTCTGGTGTCACATGGGCCGCAGATAAAGACTGAGAGGAATAGAAGCCAATCCAGCCCTTGGATAAAAACACAATTTCTGGCACTGTGTGTGTGTGTGTGTGTGTGTTCTGTCCTTTTTATAGTGTGGGAGTGACTGAGGAATGCCAGTGACTTAAAAAGGGTTTGTTTACGGTCTTTCATTTATTTTGATTGGGGTGGTTTTGTTCCTCCCCGCATTCATGTGTGTGTGTGTGTGTGTTGTGCTTTGATATGTTTCCGATGAAGTAACTTACAGGCCTGTAATCTCCTCAGTCTTATTTTCATAACCCCCCAAAAAAGGGAAATGTTTGGATGCTGTTGGTTATGGACTGCTCACATTTCCTTTATGCACATGTGAGATCTGTGGTGCGTTCTCAGACACAGCAGAAAAACTCATTCTGTACTTAAATAAAGTTGCAATCTGTTATTTAAAACTCAAAAGTCCCAGAGCAGCAGCTCTGCGTGGAGATCTTTTCCGAGACTTGAGTGATGTGGAATAAACTTCGCTTCTCTCACTTTTTGTCATTTGCACATTTTGTGTATGCGGCAGCACACTTACAAAAGCTGTTGCACAGTATTGTTTCAGTCAGCGGCGCAGGCTGGAGCGGTGCAGCTGAGGCCCGAGAGCGCAGTCATGTCAGCAACAATGGTCAAGTCTCTTTCAGCACGACTCAATTCCCGCTGAAGTCGAAAACAAGCCATAAAATAATGAGGAGGAGGTGGAGGTGGAGGTGGAGGTGTGTGTGTGTGTGTGTGTGTGTGTGTGTGTGTGTGTGTGTGTGTGTGTGTGTGTGTGTGTGTGTGTGTGTGTGTGTGTGTGTGTGTGTGTGTGTGTGTGTGTGTGTGTGTGTGTGTGTGTGCGCGCAGATTCACATGAGTTGCTTGAGTGTGCAATAGCTTGGATATGCTCTCTCCCACATGTGCATTTGTATGTTTAATGGGTGAGAGTTGACTACTTGAACATTTTGGAGTGGGGGTTGTTTGTGAGGACACGCTGCCCCATTTGAGTTGCAGCTGCACAGCCAACAAAGCGGGCACCCCCAGGTTGGCAACGGGTGGCTTGCTCCTGAGAAGCTGGATGCTTGGCTCAATGCCTGGTATGGCCCCCCCTTCCACCGCGCCCTCATTCTGGGGCGGAGGGGGGCAGGGGGCATCAGGATGCCACTTGTTGCCTTGTTGATTTGGGCGAGTGTGTGTTGTGTGTGAGCAGAAGTTGCACAGATTTCTCATTGCTGCCAACACAAAGAGGCAACACTGGTTTGAGTTTTGCAGGCGCTTTTGTCGTCCACGCCGTTTTTTATGTTGAACATGTACGTCGACGTGGGGGTCAGTGAAGCAAGCTTGTTGACAGGAGCGGAGCGATTCTTTGTTCTGGAGTGTTGATCCCAGGCAGGCAGGCTGGCGTCGGCTTTCCCCATTGGTTGACTGAGCAGCATCAGCATGAAGCACAGTGAGCACAGCGTCAGGTCTGAATTCGCTGATGCCCCTGCAATGATAATAATAAGTGTATATGTCTTTGTCAAGGTTTGGCAGACTCAAATTTTAAATCCCTTTTTCTTACACTTGGATGGATGGATGAGATTTTTCTGACCAGCATTGCAGCTGCAGTTTCAATCATGCTCTTTTTCTGTAAGGTAACCCCCTAGACCTGTGTTCAGTTTTCAGCAAGTTATGTTTTGTACAAGGGAAAATTCCAAATTGATCTTGTTCTTTCTCGACAATCCGACAAGATAACGCTGTTGCCTGTTGTTGAGTTCCTCCAATGGTTATTATTCAAAAATCAATCAAGTCAATTTGCATGTGAATTCGCTTTTTCTAATATAAATAACTTTACCAATTTAGCTAATTTATTCAGATGTTACATTAGTAGTTTACTTGACATAACTCGGCTGGTTGCGCACCGCGCAACCAGCCTCTGTCATGGGCGATACTCGATACTCATTTCTTGTTTTTTTTACCCCATTAATCTGAGTGAATTGTTCTCTGTGTGTGTGTGTGTGTGTGTGTGCGCGCGCGCGTGCGTGCGTGCGCGTGCATATGTGAGTTATTGACTCCGGTGCCACTGCCTTTTCCATAGTCAAGCCTAACCATGTTACAGTGCTTTGAGATAATGATCTATATCCCCCCCACACACACACACGCGCACATAGAAAACACCCACCAGCCTGCATGTCATACTTGTCAACGTTGTCACCCTGGCTTGTGTTTTGGTTTGTGTTTCTAAAAGCCTGGCTTTAGTTACGTACAGAGGTGTGTTTGTGTGTGTGTGTGTGTGTGTGTGTGTGTTGGTGTGGGTGTGGGTGTGTGTGCGTAGGTGCATACAGGTATTCATGTGTACCATCTTTGCTGTTGTGTAAGAGAAGAGATGATGTTGGGCTGTTTTTTTGTTTTTTTTACATTGCTACAGGTAGGCGTTTCAAAGCATTGGGATGGAAAAAAGGTTTTCTTTTGTGATTGTGCGTAAGTGAGTAGTTTATGTTGGATAAAGTGTGTGGTTCAAGAATACACAGTCTTGCTGAATGGAGTATGTTTGTGTGTTTATTTGTGTGTTGTTGGATGTGGTTTTCAGGGCAACACAACCAGTTGTGTGTGTATGGGTGTGTGTGTGTGTGTGTGTTTTGTGGATTGACTGTCCCCTACTCATTGAAGTTTACATGAAGGGCTGAAACAGTCAAATTTCACTGACACTCTGCTTCCTGTTTACACTATGACCAGTCAGTGTACGTTAAAGGTCATGTGATATGTGTGTTAGTGGGCAGAGGTTTTTACTGACACGGAGCTGAAATGCTTGTCTGGATGGAGATCATGTTTGTTTTGAAACACTAGTGTGGACATAGCCTCAGTTTTGAAAAGTGTTTAAACTTTTACATTTTGAACAAATGTCTCCATCAAGGAAACGCTTATATCAGAGATGCATAGTTTTGTGTGACGATTACCAGGTTGAAAACCTCATATCAAAAATTTCTAAAGGAACTATGAAAAATAGACTTGTTATGTAACTGACCAGGTTGGACAATGTGCTCCTTCATTTGAACGAAAACTTGGGTTACAAGATTTTGACCCCAGACGTTATCTTTCTAACTGATGATATACAGTATATTTTAAGAGGTAATTTAAATAGGCAGTATTTCTCAGTATTCGTCTACAACCGAACTGTATGACGTGTGATGTACATTGCCCTAGGCCTTTAACAAAAGGAGTTCTGTTTCCGTGCGTTGCACAACTTTCCATCAATGTTCCATCAGTGGCTCGTTATTTGTTACTAACTTGTGTGTGTGTTTCTCTCACTAAGCATTTACTTTTTTTTCTCCGCTTCCCTCTACAGCATAGCTCCAGTAATGGAGCTCCAGAGGGCCACAAGGTGGACGGCGGCTCCCTCAGCCCGGAGGCGGTGGAGGAGCAGCGGTTGGTGGACAGCAAGCGCGTTGGCCGAGACCCAGACACCCGATCAGTGTCCCTGCTCGAGCAGAAGCGCAAAGTGGTCTCGTCCAGCATTGATGTGCCTCATGCCAGGTAAGGCTGCGCGCGTGTGTCATAAAGAGTCACTAAATGAGCAGCTAATGCTTCATAACATAATCTATGATGCATACAGCAGGATTGGGTGGATGAAATGCACCCGGCTTTCAAAAAAAACAAGAGAGCGATAACCATTCTACCACAAAAACTTCAAGCATTTTTGTTCCTATGTGTATCTTGGGAATGAGGCTACAGTAATTATAAGTGTATAATATCTTTGCTGAGGAGCAGGAAATGCATACGAGAGGGTAACTGATGCGATTTACAATTTTAATTGACTTTCATGGCCTTGAGTCCATGTTGCACCACTTTTACAATTTGGGAAACCACCAGAGGCATGTCATTTAACCATAACCATAATTGCTCCAGAAAATGAAGGCAACAACATGGGATTTATCCAAAAATGGCATTTTGCACACAATCATTCAATACGCACACAAACTTACACCAACCAAAAGTTGGTATTGGATTGGAAGAATACATTCATTTCAAGATGCAGATCATCATTGATGGCATAACATATAATATGAAGTATATTTGTAGTGGGTTAAAAATGGACTCCTGTCAAATGACATTGTATCCATGGCCTCAAAGATCATAAGAAAAAAAAAGGGACGTCAGCCCAAATAAATTCAGTCGTCTTTAAGCGATGACACGTCAGTGGCTTTAACCTTTAATGAACCCCGCATTTATGAAATCAAGCCAAACTCCCTGTTGGACAGGAATCAGACTCTTACTGTCAAAGGAACTGACACGCACACACACGCACATTATATACACAGACAAATATTATTGTAAGATAGTCAACATTCCACAACTGGAGCTTGGCCTCAACAGGGCAATAGCACTTTAATAGGCAGCAGTGCACCACAGTGAAGTGCCACTTCATGAAGAAACAACACTCATAAATGAAATGCACTAATACTTTGTAGAGCACTGCGCTTTTATCAAATATGACTCCCCGTTTCTCGCCTCTCGCTGCTGTATGAGTCCGATCGGTGGTAACTTGCAGAAAAGTACAGTAAAAGTCGCCCAATCGAGCAGCTTCATCAATGTAAGTCTAATAGTTATTTGCTGATGAAACATAGATTAGTTTCTCTGCTGTTGTCCATTAAGAGGAAAAAAAGAAGAATCTATCGCATGGATTAGACAGAAGTTTCATACTTGCCCCACTCTAATTACCTCCTTGCATAGGGATTGCAATAATATTGATATTTATATGGTTATTGTGGAAGAGCTTATTGATTATCTTACTGCCCTTGCACAAGTTTAGCTTGTTGCCTCAGCTCAGGGACGACCGCTTGTCGTGAACACCCTTTAAAAATGAATTTTCCTTCATTATGCAGCCACCCTGTTATTATAGTTTAGAGAACGCACAACCTCTAAAAGGCATCGCATCTTTTCAATAATTAGTATAGGCGCCACAAAAGGTCAATAACACACTCAAGAGGAGTTTCTCTAATGTTTTCTGGGTTTTTATTTTTCCTGCCTAGACCTACTTTTGAAGTATCAGCAATTGTCCTCCCATAAGTACAAACAACAACAAAAACAAAAGTTAAATTTACTTTAAAAAAAGCTACCAGTCTATTTTAAGTTTTTATTGGGTGTTTCAATAGTGTGCTGAGCTTTATCCTTGTCTGACTGTACATCTGCCTTAGCCATGTGACGATAGAACACACTGCATGTGTAAGACAATAATAACGTTCGTCGTAAAAATTTCTGGCCTAATATATCGTCTGACAAAAAGTAGTTATCTTGACAGGCCAACCTCTACGTCACCTCCCTTATGGCAATTGAGAGTTTGTTCCTTAATCTAGTGTCAGTAACCTGTTGTCCTCAGGTTTCTGTGGGAGTAAGTTAGGAGTTGGATTTAACTCCTTTCTTTCATGTTCCCTTCTTTGAAATATCCTCCATAGTAAAGTTCATTCAGTTCATCCCTACTTAATGTCACAGGAGATTTTTGTTTGTGTGTTAATGAAAAGTTCCAATTTTTAGCCAACGGCACAGACTTGACATCTAATTATTTTGTGTAAGCACTTCAAAGCTTGGTACTCGAAATCCCAAGATCTATTGGGCTTGTCAAGTGCTAAATCAAACCCGCAGTAAGACGAGACTTCTATTAGATAGAAAAATCTATTTCAGCCCAATTTATAAATTGCACTTGCACAATCAAGAACATGGAAAGTTCATTCTTGCCACATCTTAGGATCAAGATAGGAGCCGGAGCTCTTCCCTCAAATATACTTACACTGACCTCTTCAGCCCACAGCACCAATATTGCCTTGATATTAAGATCCATGGCTCTCATACTCTGCACACCTGCGACCTGCTGCAGCGCCAGGGAAGAAATGGTGTCACCGCCAACCACAGAGTAACGTTTATCTTTAATGGTGACAAGGGGGAAGAAAAGGGGAGGCAGGATGCTTGGAGGGATGGTGGAAAGGGGACAAGGGAGTAACCAGGAGTGATGGAAATGTGCGTGTGTAGAGAAGGCTAGGAGGGTAAAGGAGATGGAGAGAGCATATGTAAAAGTGTGTAACAGTGACGATTACAGCAAAAGAGAGGGAGAGAGAATGCCTGAAGATTTTTTTTTAGAGCGATTAGACTCTCCAGAGATGTCTGACCTTGAGGTTGTTAATTGCACTCTTGAAAAGTTCCCTCTCTGCTGGTGATTTACCAGGGAAATGTCTGGCTGTTTGATGGCTCTGCAGGTCCCTTGTAACCCAGATACAATAGGTTTCCTACCTCGCTGGGAGCCGCTGAAGTATGCAATGCCTCCGCAATCATTGAAAAAATAGAGGGAAAATGACAGTGTGCGGTATAGATGTTCGGCCTCAGGGCTTTTGTGTAGCTACATTTCATGGGTCTGTCAGCTGGCCCACCTTCCATTACTCTATTGAGTAGCTTTCTTCATCGTATTTGTTTACAGCACATTTACTACACCCGCATTTCGTCAGATCTTGCGCCAAAAATCAATAGGTGTCATTCCATGATTGACCTATTTTCTGCATTGCCCCAGCTCCCCAATGGCCAAAGAAATGGTTTCCTTTATGAAACATTTTTTAAATGTGCTTTGTCTAAAGATACAGAGGCAGGAACTGCTCACTGTGGCACATTTCTGATTTGTTTATGCAACATTTATTGTCTGATTTTCTCTTGACTGATTGCTTGGACATCTCTACAATCTGTCAGACTGTGGTCTTAGCCAGTTGGCTAAGACCACAGTCCACAGGCCTGCTCCTTCTTCCAAGGGCTTATGTGTTTTTTTATGCAGGAAACAGTCAATTGTAACAAGAGCTGGCGGGGGCAGACCAGTGGAAACGAATGGCTTGGCTTTTGACAAATGGTGTTCTGGAGACTAATTGCTAACAGGGGAAGTGAAGTATAACTTTAGTTTGAGGGGAAATCTAGAGAATGCTCTGCTTATTATTGCAAAACCCCAAAACAACAGATCTGGGTGTTCAAATCCTCTTCTCCTCTGACCGCCAACAGTCTGCCCTCCCTTTCTAGTGTCAACCAAGTTTACTCACGTTTCTGAAAATAACAGGACCCTTTGCTGGCCCTCCAAGTTTTTTTCTTTTTATCTTTTAAAGCCCAATACCAGGGCCCCATTCATTTTGATTTATGGTAGCTGATCACCATTTCGTTTAGCTGTAAGTTAAAGCAAGGAAGCTGTTGGAGGCGTGTGGGACAATCCTTAAAACCAAATTCGATGCAGAAACAAAACTGATTGCTGATCTCTTTTTGTTCATTTTTACTGTTGACACATTGCAGAGCAACTCACGTGTTCCACACGGAGCCATCAGCCAACTCATACAGGCCTAAAGACTCGTGAGCAAAATAAGCCCGAAGGGACTGTTGTTGTTGTTCTGTTGATGAAGTGGGGCTCTAATCTTCCCGTTTTCTCTCTCCTCGTGGTTTTGTTTCTTTATGGTCCTTCTTACCTTTTTGAAACACTGTCACTGCCTTTACTCCTTGTGCACAACTTGTTTATGTTTGTGGTGAGGGTAGGGCATTTTGGAGTTTCGGAACAAGAGAAAGGAGGGGAGGACGGACGGGGCGTGTGCATGGGAGCAGTGCGTCTCCAGAGAGTGAGTGACAGAGAGAGCGAGTGAGAAAGAGGCTCAGCATTTGCCAAAGAAAACATTTTCCTGGTCCGGATGCCAGTCGAGTTCAGAAACCATGTGATTACGGTCTAAAAAGACAGCCCTCGTGATCTCTATCGTTCCTTCGCTCTGTCCCTCGCCCAGTTCAGTGCCTCGCGGTCCCAGTCTCAATTTCCTTTTATCTGATTGAACATTGTGTTTTTTCTCCCTGCAACAATTAACTTGACCAACCGAGTGTGTTGAGTTAAGTATTCTGTTAAACTCTATCAGATTGGCCTAACTACACAAAGCTAAAAATATCCCACAGAAAATGTGCTTGTATTCATATATATAAAAGGACATTACCCAACATGGATAATACGGGGTTGTTGTTTTTGAGTCATGATAATCGCTCCTAGAATTTCCAACATTATGGAATTTGTCATCATGACAACTTAAGCAGGCAGGAAAATAAATTTTGCTGCAATTTTATCTCGCAAAAAAAGGGTTAACAGTTGGTTGTAAAACACATGGAACACCACATTTGGTTGCATTGTCTGCCAGTTGTTCAGTAGAATTTACATTTTCATACTCATCTATATTATGGCTTAATTCCTCAAGATTCTGTATTTATTTATATACGGGCAGCTCCATAAGGACAGATCTCAGAGTAGGTTTTAAGAGAGGAATTAGATAAATGTACAAATATAGACAGCATGAGCTCATCAGAACCTCAAGTGTCATTGTTTAGGAGCTCTGATGTTGTTATTAGTCTTGGCCTAAGAATATCCAGTAGGGACCAACCCGTGGTCCTTAGTGTGGCTCACGTGGGCTTAAAAGGTCTGCGATAATATCTCGGTACCAGGTGCATTCAAGTGCACTCGTGTTTTGAGAGGGATGAGCAAAATCTTCAAATCAATTCTGAGAGTATCGCAAACAATTCTAAAATTAGGGTGATATGATCTCATTTGTGTCAGGGTGACATGTTGACTATCAGATCTATTCTTCAAGCCCCCACTTTCCATCTTTAGTGTCCCTGCGTAATATAACTTGGTTTAATAGGAGGGAATGAGATCGGGATCTCTGGAAGAATAAACGCAGAGAAGGTGTGGAAAACTATCTGAGACAAAAGCACCTTGTTTGCCTTAGGTTATCACTTAGAATATCCACCATGATTGATTTTCTTGAGGGAGCACATCTTATTAAACAATGGCCTACAAATATTAAATCAGTGTTTATTTGCTACTTTTATCTCTACAAGCATGAACCACTGACAGGTGCCTTTTGGTTGTAGATTAACAGGATTCACTGCAGTTTGCTTTCTTCCAGGCTTGAAAACCAGCTCAGTTGATTATAGTGAATCTCTCATCTCAGATACAATTGTTGACATTGTAAAGACTATGGAGAAGCCACATTGAGTGGGTCTACATTGGCTCATTGGACAGGTTCTGGCTCCTGAGAAAACCACCACCTGTGATGCCACGGGAGTGGAATTATGAGTTTAAATTTATATGCAAATTGGTTCTTTAATTAAGCGCGCTGCATATCAGTGAGTTTGAGCGTAGGATTGGTTAACCGCGGATTAGTAGACGGGCAACCTCATTCACTGAGATCTTTTGCCAAAGCGCTGGGCCATGGCAAGCTTGTGTAGGCAATGTGTTTGTGTTGTGATCTCAATCCAGGATTTACATTCACTTGAGCAGCGAAAGACGTCTGCGCTACTTGACTTAGCTCTGGCATGCCAATTACAACATCAGTTGTCTATAATAGTAATATAATATAATAATAATAATAATCATTACGTCTTTCACTCTTTTCCACTCTGAATGTTCACTACCTGCAGTTAGAATGAAATTTACACTGTCAATAGTTTATCTGAATAATGTGTTTGACATTCTCAAAGTCTTATGCTGACTTGGATGCTATTAGTGGAATTGACCTCATCATGTGTAACATCCATTTTGAAGCCATCAGCCAAAATCTATTTGCATTTATTGATGTCTGAATAAACATAGGGCAGTTTCTTCTGAGTTTGAACACCCTTTATGGCTGTCAAGGGAGTGACTAAATGCGTTGGCCGGATCCAATCTGAGGCCTCAAAGAAAATGTCACTACCATGCTAATTTGTCCTACATTGTTTTATCTGCAAGGTAGTTTTGTGTTCAATCATTCCCTGCCTAATGTCTTTAATGCATATTGCAGGGCCCCCATGTTTATGTGACAGACGGCTCTGTTGCTTCAAAATAATCCATAGTCCCCAGTTTTAATGGACTGATGGCACAGAGTGCTGTAGAAGAGGAAAAGGCTCTAATTGATTCTATTGACGGGTGTGCATTATGGTTATCTGCGGTATATATGAGGTGCTACTAATTGTCCAAACAGAAGCCCTAATAAGTAGGAGTGATTTGTTTCACTAAACACCCATTCTCAGGTAAAAGATGAGAAAGTCAGGAGCAACGCCAAGGTCTACTGCACTGTGCCAAGGCCTCTCAGGGAAGACAATAGGCCTGAGCTGTGGTGCGATGGCAACTAGGTACTCTGTAATGACAATGCACCTGCTCCTAGTGTGTGGAATATGCACAACATTTTAAGCCGCAGCAACAGTTGTTGCTTGGCACCCTGTGACTTGTTCTTCCCCAAAATGAAAAAGAAAAACACAAAACTGCACATGAAAAGCAAAATGAGTAAAAATAAATAAATAAATAAAGTACAGTCCAGGGATTACAAGTTGAATTATTGTGCAATCCCTGACATAATTTAGTATTAATAATACTGTACTGACCCAGGCAAGGTTTTGGTTTGGGGCAAAGACATTGTGACACAATGGGGGAGGCGACATGCTTCTTTAAATGTAACCTCTTAAAAACAATCCCAGCCCTAAAGAAGTACCCCCGGCCTGCATTATTTATAATTATGACCATCAATTTTGGGGCTTCACTGACCTGTCTGTTCTGAATTTTTTGATATCTGTCAGGTTGACAGGCCTTATTAATTAAAATGGTGATGTACTAATTAAGAGCATGGCATGGTACGGGTTTCATAATTGTCGCACCCTGTTTAATTTGAGTGTCGCTCATCAATTTTATTGCAGCCTAGCAGAGTGGGTGTGGAAGGGTAGAGGTGTGCGTGTGTTTGAATATGCGTCTGTGAACGAGCCATCATTTATCATATATATACCACTCCTACCTACCACGTTTTCAGATTGTCAGCACCGCCTGCTTTAAAGGACAGCTCTTACAATGACTTTTTTTCTTTGTTCATGACAGTTTGCATGAGAACATGAATTATTCTTTGACAGGCCCATACAACAACAGAACATATCTGCTGCTCAACACATAAATATCTTTATTGTGGGGTTTCGTAAACGTTTAATCGATTGATATGACAGAGTATACCAGTGGAGTGAAATGAAAAACTGTTTTTATGTGCCTCGGTAACTTGCCTTGGTCTCACGCAGACACACATTTTAAAAGGGAACAATAGGATTCCTCCCACCGGTCCTCCAGAGGACTTGGAATTCAATGTGGAAAATGCTGTGAAGAGCAGTATATGCCAAACATTATGGCTTTTTTAATTCACTTCATCTGTTTATCAGAGCACTTGTGTGTGCATGTGCATGTACTCACATGCAATTGGAGCGATGTTTACAACAGCAATGTTTTTTTATATGATTAATAATCAGATGTGGCATATTGTTCACCAGTAGTATCTCTCTCTGAGTTCAGGACACAGGTGTCTCTCCTTTCCGAACAAATGTTGAGCTAAATCTCAAGCAGTCCCTCAAGTCACTCAAGCAATGTTTTGACCACCACATATCTGTCGATACCATCAATAGTGTCTTTACCAGTGCAGTCACGGGTGAGTCATTTACAATGATGGGACACCAATTACCTGCTAATTAGCGGTTTGGAAGGACAAGACGTAACACCATCCCGATAGAGAACTGACCTTGAATCCCCAAAGTGCCTTTGAGTGTGGTCAAGAAAACTCATGTTGAAAGTAAACAAGTGATGGTCAATTGTTGTCAGGATCCTCGTTTTCAGGCTGTCTTGTCAGAGATTATTCCTGTACATCTACACGGTCACAACCACTGAAACTCAAAGCTGTGTAACACACTTGTAGACTGGACTGTGCCTTCATATGATCCTACACTTATGTTAATTCCCAGATGTGGTATGGTTCCACCTTCTGGACGAACAGATGTATAAAAGATATTCACACCACGGGAGAAGCTATAATGTGTTCAGCATGGTGGCGTGTAATTTCACCTCCTGAGTAGCAGAAAGATCTTTCACATAAGCAAGCATAAGTGGAATTTCCGAAAATATTTGCCTGATGTATTTTCTTTGGTAGAATTGTCTGTTTTAATCATTTTCTACCAGTCGTCTTCTAGGCTACAAAATGTGATAAAGCCATTTGACATCCAGTATCTCAACAGTTGGCACCCTAAGAATTCTGCTCAACGCCGTTAAATAAACCAGACGAGTCAAAACTGTCCCGCTAATGTCTTCCTCAACAAAGAGAGGGACATTACGTTGTGAGGAAGGAGCGATAAAGTTAATTAAAAGTTAGCCATTTGTTAGTCTTACATCTGAGGGGCCATCTGCTGGGCCCGGTTTTCGATTAGGACAACAGTAGAATATCCTTTTACTCGATAATCCACTCAGGGGCTTCCATGGTCTTTGGTGTCTCCAATAAGATCTAAAGCAGCAAGTAGGCACTAGACCAGAACTGTAAACTTGTGTTCCACAAGAAAATTCAAAAGGTAATCCGTCATCTGTTGGGCTTCCAGCTCACACACTTGGTATACACAAAGTAGAGCCTAACAAAGAGAAAACAGATTTGGCAGCTTTATCTTCTTTTATCCTTCCTAAAGTTGGACCGGAAAATAAGGGAGACTTACAGGTGGACTTGTAATGAAATAGCTTTTGAAAATTGTATGCATTCTCTCATCTCGCGACCTTTTCATCCCTAATGTATTTGTCCAGTTTGCTGCACACTATTCTCAACTTGCTTTGATCCTTTTGACTTTCCCTCAGCAATGCACATTTAAAAGGCCCAGAACATATAACAACCTCGCTTTTGTGGTGCAAAAATGGTACGAACTTTGAATGGCGGACCCCAGCTGCTTCCCAAACGTACCAAGTCATAATTGGCCCTTGCCACACAACCACCCAACCCTTCAAATATGATAAATCCTCAATTGTTGTATCTCTTCTCTGTAGGGGTTCTGTGTAATGTTCTCTCTTCATCTTTTACTGACACTCACTTTCTCTTTGTCGCTCTCCCTCTCTCTCTGCGGCCCTTTGTTCTTCAAAGACATTTGTCATCAGCTCCACTGGCTTAACCTGCGAGCTGGCAGGCAGCGGCATAGTTAACACGCGCTCACAGACACACACATGCACACACACACACACACAACCCCCTAAAGGTAAACTGTTGGTTTGTCACTGCTCTGCCTATCTTCAGGTGGTCCCTTGTCACTGTACTGAACAGCTTGTGAGGGGCTAAACAGTCATCAGTGGCACTTTCAGCTTTGGGGTTAATATAGTGTGTGGGCGTATGTGAGTGTTCACATCGCGAGTGGTGTTGGAATTCAGAAGACAGCTGGTGCAGTTGGCCCCTCCACCCCCATTGGGAGAGGTTGTTCAGACCATCTCCTGTTTTCCACAACGCACACACACACACACACACACACACACACACACACACACACACACCACCCCCACCCTCATTGAGCTCTTAATATCAACAAGGCAGCAGTTTGTCCAAACTACAGACTCCTCGCCCGCCCTCCCTCCTTCTCTCCCGTCCCTCCCTCTAACAATGGGATCCAGTAGCGTCGGTCACGTGACCTACCAGCATCTGCAGGCGAGGTTGTTATTGTTTTGATTTGGGTTCCACATGCTGAACTTGACTCTCTTGTGTGCGCGTGTGTTATCGTTTTAGGGGTTTGGGCCCGGTCAGACTCCGATGTTCTGCCAAACCAGAGGGCTGCTTACAGAAATTGTGTGTGTGTGTGTGTAGTTGCATGTGTGCGGATTGTGGTAGCTTTGGCAGCATTACCTCACTATGAGCTGGAAATGGATGTGTTTACCAGGGGCTCTTTCTCCTGCTCTCGCTCTCTCTTAAAGATCCCTCTTATTTTTTCTCTTGCAAGTGTTTGAGGCTCACAGCCTTGATGGAGGGTAAAATAACCTCATTAGACGCACACACACATGCGCACAGACAAAGCACTTTCTGGAGTTTAGGTCTGCAAACATTAAATGCACTGACACACACACACACACATACAGTACACACAAACCGTGTCACACAGCAGTACACTTCAATATAGCATGCATAATTCATGACCTCCCGTTAACATCTATGTAAACATGGGTGCCTCCCTCAGCTGCTCCGTAGTGGGTCTTTGTTGGAGGGTTGGTGAGTGGAGTAACTCCTTTACACACACACTTTCCCCCAGGAAAAACTTATTTTAAGGAACAATTTTATTTATATCCTGTCCTTTGCCACGCTGCATGTTAGTTAAAGCCAGGTTGTTATCGGTGTTATATCTTATGTTGGTTTGGCACTTTGTTGAATCTGTGCCTCGCTGTCATAAGAGACAATTACTAAAAACAAAGAGCTAACCGGAAAAAAAATCTCCCTCTTCCTCCCTCTCTGCCTTTCTGTCCTCAACCTTTTGTTTCATTTTCTCTATCACTTACTGTACACTCTTCCGTCTCACTGTCCATTCCTCACCCTTTCTGTTTGAATCGCTCCGTCTCTTTCGTCGTCCCCCTTTACCCAGGTGGTTGGATGAGCTCTTACATTGTTGCCCCCCCAACACACTTTCTTCTTCCTGCTTTCACCTCTCCTGACTCGCTCCATTCGATCTTGCGTTCTCCATCTCTGTTTTCCCGCTCATTTCCCCCTTCATTCCCCCATGATTTCGCCCACCCTCCCACACTCCAGCCCTCCCACCCTTCCTTTGTCTCCTCTCTCCACTGGCTGCTTGGTGTGTGTGTTTTTCCCCTCTGACTGACAGAGAGAGAGAGATGTTAGCCCGCTGCTGAGCTGTGTGCTGGCGTTGGACAAAAAAAGACAGCGTGGCCATCATATTCTGGCATATGAAATCTGTAACAACAACCACAGCGGGGCGAGTACAAGTTGTTTGTCCTCTGACAAACAACTGTGTCCTAATTTGGCACCAAGGCATATCCCAAATTGGAATTCTGCCTCCTCACTCCACTATTTTCACTACTGTCTAATTCCTTCCAGTTTTCACAAGGGAAATGTTAATTATAGAGAAAATAGCAGAAATTAACATGTGGTATACTGAGCATGCATTCAGATTCTATACCCACAAACCACACCCACACATCCACATTTCTAATCACGTATGCAAATGTGCCAATCATTTGCACTTAACCCCCCCAGGAAGGGTTAATGCTTAATGATTGGTGCACAGTCACAGCTGCTGATTATGATATCGCAGACTGATAGACAGCAAAGAGACACCCTTGACTCAGTTGGGATTTCATGTTACTTCTAGACGTGTGTTTGTTGTCCTTTTGTTTACCTTGAGATCGCAAGCAGTTGTAAACTGCTGCCTGCAGCATTGACCCTAATGC